>NW_008666326.1:25336-56871 GCF_000695815.1 Acanthisitta chloris | reverse complement strand
CCCTGCTGCCCGCAGAGCGCTCTGTACCTGCTCGCCGCAACAGGCTGGAGTTCTCTTAGGCGCACAGAGTAAAAGAAAAGAAACCGTGAAACAAATGAACACCGAACATTTGTTTTTGTGTTCTGAAATGGAATGTGAGCTGTGTTCGTGTGTTTGCTTGGGGCGCCTGGGCTGTGCAGTGGGATGGAGCAGAGCCTTGGAGCAGCACAGCAGCGAAACGTGTAGTAGCACCGAAGTGTTTGGGCAGTTTTCCTGGTGCTGATGCTGGTGTTTACCTTCATCTAACCTGCTTGCAAAGTCACCTCGATATTACTATTTTTCAAATCAACAAATCTGTTTTTCAGGGTGTTTGAAAACAGTTGTTTTGCAAAAATGGCAGTAAGTTTGAAATAAGATTTAAAGTAATTTCTTAAAGGGTATTACAGATTGTTTTAACTTAAAATGAGCGAACTCTTTGAGGACTGTGGTGGCAGAAGCATTTTAATATTTCATGTGTGTGTAAGTTCAGCATTTAAACCCACTGGTGGCTAGCACAGGGCACAGCTTGCACGTAGAGGGTTCGTGTAAAACACACTGTAAGTACTCCAGCTTCAGCTGCCACACAGGGTTAGACAGGACTGTGGTGATCCATGTGTGATCATTTCTTGAGAATGCCCAGTGAAATCCAGGCTTGGGAAGTGTGATTTGTTTTGTTCTCCTCTCCACAGTGTAGAATTGAATCTGTGGGCCGGGCTGCAAGCAGTAGCAATGAGTGTGTTACCCGAGTAGTCTAGCCCAGGGAACAGCAGTGTTTGTATTCATTATGTGCTTTCAGGACTGGAGCCAAAGAACCTGTCATCACTGTGCAACATCTACCTGTCTTTGAGCTGTTAAAGACTGTCCGTGTGGTAGAAATCCTGGGGTGGTGCTGCCTAATATGCTGAAATGATCTGCCCTGGGGATTTTTGTTTCAGTTCCTACTGCTGAGCCTTTCTAGTAGTGTACTAGTAACTGTGGCGAGTCATGTTAAAAGCTTGTCATTAAAAGGAGCTATTACTGACTTGCTTGGAACAAATTCCAAGGATACATGGAGTACACCTTGTAAGTCATGCAAGGAGAGATGAGGGGAAAACCACACTGTGCTGGAGTTAGAGCTTTTCATGTCTTTGGACAAAGACACTGCTGCTTCCAGGGCATTGTTGGGAAATGTATATGTGCAGAGTAGTGTCTTTAGGGGAACTGAGTCATGTTTTGTGCCCTTTTAATGAGCATGTGATTCGTACGGAGTGTGATCCAGTGGGCCAGAAGTTACTGGGAAGTTACCTTAGGGTGGGGTGGAAGGCTGTGTGCACCTCAGCACGTTTCGTTTCTGCACTCTTGTACTCCAGAGCAGCTCCATCTAATTCATGGTAATGACTGGTAGAGCAGACTGCTGAAATTTGCAAACCAATGGAAAACTGAGCAGTGTTGGAAAAGGGAGAAGACTTTCCACAGTGTACTTAAGTTTCTTATTTGCCAAATATAATGATTTTAATGATAATGTTTAATAATACTTTTACAGAAATAGCGTGTCAAAGGCCACAGTGTATAACTCTTATCTCTTAAAGACAAGGAAGGACTCCTTTTATTGCACACAAGAACACTTTACAGGAAAAAAAAAAGAAAAAAGACAAGTACTGGTTAGGAGAAAAGGGCTCTAAGTATATTCTAGTAAAAAGAATGTTGCAGGAAAGATTACAGTGCATGAGCTTTATTTAGCATCAGGATTTGTGTTAAAATACATATGGGATTGGCAGGCAAAAGTATCAGCTCAAAGACTGGATGGAAGTGCTGTGTGTGTGTGATAACTGGTGGACATTGTGGCTTGGGTGGCTCTGCTCTGCTAATGTTTGACTGTCAAAAGCAGAAGGAATGGAATGGGGAAAATCATGTGACTGAAAATAGGTGTAGGACTCTATTACTTTATTGTGGGTCTGTATTGATTGCAATAAAGCAATTGTTCCAACAGGGAACATGGTATGGCATTCTCAGCATATGGAGTAATTCCAGTGCTGCTGGAGGGGACAATAGATTTAACTCACTAACATGCCCTAAAGTGCATACCCATATGGGTTGTGATAATGGTTCAATGTGTAGTGTTGTGCAGCTCATTTCTGAGCCTTGTTTTGGCTTTCTTTGCTGTATCTCCCAGAATAGGTTGAATAGCTTTATGGGTTTTGGTCAGATTCAGATTGGGTGAGCAAACTAAGAAAACAGTATGACTTAGGTCTTCTTACTGCTCTTCATGACTGAGCTGAACAGTTCCATGGCACTTGCATCTGCCTGGTAGTGGTCAGTGATATTGAGGTGAAGAACAGTGAGGGAGTAAGGCAAAGGGCCCATGTGGAACAGCTTAGAATTGAAGTGATTTCCCTCTTCTTGAAAATGTTACTGTTAGGTGGGTGAGCTTTGGGGAAAGAGCTTTGCCTATATTTTACTGTTCTGTTGGAATAGCTGTGTGTGTGTTTATTGGGGTCTGTGAGGAAACATCTGCTGTAACTGGGGATGCAGCTGTGTAAGCCTCTTTTAAACAGCAGCTTGGAGGAAGATGGTGAGTGTTGGAGCATATCAGAAGTGTTCAGGGCTCCTGGGGTGTCACAGGGCAGGTGGGAAGTAAACAGCATGAAGGGAAATGAAGGGGAGGAAGACTTTTAAAGTAGCTTGGAGCTCTCATGTTTGCTTTGTGCCTTTCTATTTTGTTTCAGTCAGTTTCATCTTGAAATGAAAGTCAGGGAGAAGCCACTGTACTTGTGTGTTAACCAAAGAAAGGCTTTTCATTTTTGGAAATTGTCTCAGCTCACTTTCTGGCATTTAGATGGAGCAGTGCCTTGCTGTATGGAAGGTGTGAGAGAGTAGATAGCTGTCCTTGGAGAGCAGAGCAGAACTCGGCAGAGTTAACTCTCATTACTCTCTGGCATGAATTCATTTCTCATGCTTTTGGGGGCTTTAGTACTTCCCATGGAGACTATTGTACAATAATCAAATGGGTATCACTGGAAAACTTTGCTGTGGACATCCTCAAGTGATTTGTTTTTATTTCAGTCATTTTTCCCCATTCCCTCGGATTTCCTCAGGACAGTCTCTCCTTTTCCTGAGTTGTGCTTGCCGAAGGAAGGTGCTCACCGTGTGAGGAATCAGAAGGGCCCATTGCTGCCATTCAGAAGAGATGGGCTGCTTAGCAGGTACCACCTCTTGCCTGGAAATGATTTCTCTTTAGAGCAGTGCCTGCTTTTTCCTTCCCCTCATTTTAGTTTTCTCTTCAGCTTTTCCAAATGCATTATTCTTTTTTGTTGATTGTTATAGTGCTGCACCTTCAAGGATCTTGCTGTCACTAAAGTTGGGTGTAGAGATATTTCACACTGAAATTCCCGTGGTGAGTCGTGACTGCCTGTTGTCTGCTTCCTGGTGGGAGCCAGAGCTCCAGGTGGGCTGTTCATCAGCCATCTGGTGAGTCATGAGGAAACCAGACAGGGTCCTGTTGGGAGCCCAGTTGGGAGCCCTGTTGGTTCTCACTGGGATCCTGCCAGGTTCACAGGCATTTGATTTAAAGTAACACATATCACAGCTGGGCCAATTGATGTGAAAAATTGTGCCTGGCCAGTTCTTGTGACATTGGCAGTAGTTAGGAATGGTTTAACTGGAGCAGTAGGATCACAGAACAACCTTCTGGTGGAAGTAGCAAGGGACAGAAAACCCTTAGCATGTGCCAGCTGAAAAGAGGATGAATGGCATTTGTGGTGGTTAGTGATGGCTTCTGTGGCTCAGACATGCCTAGTCTCAGTTCTCTTTATGTGTTTGTTCCAAATGCTACAGAAATCCATCAGAGATTCCTTTTAAAGTGGATAATACTTCTGCTTGGGAGGTCTCTGAGCTGCAAGTTGCTGATGAGTGCACTGGGAAGTATCACTCCATGCTCGCTCTCGGTGTCTATAGCATGTGATACTGCCCGTTGGTGGAGGCAGGAGTTTGAGCTAAATGCAATCTGTGGGAATAGCAGTTCATATGTTCACAATTTTCAGCGTGAAAAGCTCCATGTTCATTGGTGGAGAGTAGCTGAACATTGGAAAAAGTTGTTTTGTGGCTTACTGTCATTATACACTTCAGATTCAGAAATAGGTTACCAGGGCCTGGACTGCAGTGAAACTCTGTGCTGTGGCTCTGTGGCAGTGAAGGCAACAAAATTCAGAAGCCAGGAATACACACCTGTGTGGATAATGACTGTTGAGAATTCTCATTGTTAATTATATTGGAAAATTAATAGCATTTGTGTTCCAAGGGGTAAGCTAATTGCTGACTGTTAGGATCTGGCTGAAAGCTATTGTGAGGTGTTCAGTAACTTGTGGAGGGCAGGATTAGATGGAGTCCCCAGCCTCCCTCCTGTGTCTGATGTGCCACATCTTGGGGCTGCTCCTTTCCCCCAGGTGTATTCCCAACGCACAGCAGTGATTCCCCACTGGACAGTGGGTTGTTGGAGCAGGGAGCAGTGTGCTTCACAGGCAGTTGGTGTTCTATAAGTCAGAGAAGTTACCAGTTGGCCACTGAATCAATGTGAGAAAATTGAGATTGCTTTTGCATCAGTTACAGTGATGTTTGGGTTTATGTAAGTGGCTGTTAACTAAGCTACAGGGAATCAGACTGTGCTAGAAGGCAGTAGCTGATGCTCTCTGCATGGTGAGGCCATGACGTAAAGCAGTCGGTGGTCTTAGTGAGAGGCAGAGCTCTACAGGAGACATCTGAGCCCTCTAAGGCAGCTGTGGTGTCCCAGGCAGCCCTGTACCTGTGCTTTTATCCATAGGTGATAGCTGCACCTTAAGGTTAGCTTTTGTGCATTTATTCTGCACTTGGAAGTAACCTTCCTCCTTTTTGGTGTGAGCTCAGTTCTAGCAAATGTATGGGTGTTAGCAGTGGCACTCTCCATAACTCTTGGTGCACTTGGCAGCAGCTGTGTGCCCTCAGCCATCCTCCACCTGGCTGCATGAGGCAGGGCAAAGGGAGTTTGGACTCTGCTTGTAAGAAGGGCTCTGTGGTCTCAGGACTATCCCACTGCCCTGACAGAGACAATCGTTTCTCAGTGGGCACAACCTGAGCAGTAGGTAACCTTTCAGGTGTGTCTTACCAGTGTGTGTGATGACATGTCACTTCTCAAGCCTCTGCTGGAGACACCTCTCGTGACCTTGCATTGGTATTTCCAAAAAATAAATGTGAGTTTTTGTAAGAGATGGTTGTGATTTTGGTGTGTCATACCTTGAGCTTTGATTCTCAGTGGTATTTGGAGCTGCTTGTTCAGAAGATGCTAAGTATGACAGCAGATATTGGTGATCTTTGGCATTTGGCAAAAGAAAAAGGCTGTATAGTATCATATTAAGAGGATCAAATCTGTAGTGCACAAATATGCTTAGACATCCTCTTTTGGTAAAGCTGAGGTCTTTTCAGTGTCTCTGAAAGTCTTGATTTCTCTTTGGAAAATTTTTCCTTTAAGGGTTGTGGATCTGCATTGCTATGTGGCAGTATTTTTATCCTGACATTTACCATGATGAGATAAATCTGTTTAGCTTTTCATTTTATTGTTTCTGTATACAACTATAGAAATGGCTGTGGTTGCCTTCCCACAGAAAGGTGAATAGGTTTTGGTTTCTTCCATGGTGTCTCAACTACCATCTGGCCATGAGCTGGTGTCCTACTGTCAGTGAACTCCAAATTCCTGTTAGAAATTTTTCTCTAGAGTGGTGGATGCTTTCAAACTCTGCTTTCAGAAGAAATGTCTATGACTCTGTATGAAGTGTGCTGTATTTTTTGCTCCCATTAGGAACTAGTGTAATAGATGTACTACACTAAGGTAGTTGTCATGGTATTAATATTTGGAAAGCTACCTTCATTTCTTGTCATCCTTCTGGTGATGTCTTTTGTGGATGAGGCTCCCTAGTGATTAAATTACCGTCTCGAGATAAGAAGACGGGGACTAAAAATGCAAGAGGTTGTGTTTTTCTTGTAACATAACCAGTATAGGAGGAAACTGTGACTTCTGATGAGAGTTAATGCATTGTTTTGTCAAATCAACCTGCACACCTCTCAGTAGTGATCATCATGTGCTCAGAATTGCCTTGCAGAAGTATCTGCCTTGCTTCTAGACCTCTTTTTGTATTGACACTTTGTACAGAAAGAGGACTAGGTGCAAAATGAAGAGACATCTTAACAGTGGGTCAACTGTTCTCGTTCTGTGGTGGGAGAACTTGCCACTTATTAGAGCTGCTTTAAAAAAGTACATTCAGATCAGAAAAAAAAAAAGTCACCTAATTCTCAGATGATTCATGTAGTTAGTTGCTCCCAAAACATAGAAGTCATGTTAAGGTTTCTGTGGAACTTGGGCCATCAACTGGGTTTATTTAATAGGTGTCCAGGATGCAGCCTGCCCTTGTGCTGCAGTGTGTGCTGCAGGGGCAGGATGCCTGGCGTGGGCTCAGGTAAGCAGAATAACTCCTAAGGTTTTAATCTCACTGTGTGCAAATTAAACTGGCATCTATAACTCAGAGCATCAGGTTTCTGACCATGGTATTTAATGAATTGTAATAAAGGCTCTGGTGTTTAATGCCGTAGCTTGGGGAAGAATTTGATGTGTTTTTACCCAGACACAGGTCTCAGCATTGTCTGGAGTTGAATTTTCTTTAGTATGTAACTTGATATTGAGGTGTTGATGCTTGACACGTCTGTAAATTTTCTTAAGCTTGTGCGTACCTTGAAAAGTGTTGAGCTTGCAAGTGAGCTGAGCTGTTTGTGATCCTTTCTTCATTACAGTGCAACTGAAAGGCACAGCAGCCACGTGCACAGTGTGGGGGAACATGTCCTGTGCCCAGGTCTGGAGTTGCATACTGTGATGCTTCTGTAACTTCCACTGAAGCTAAACGTGGTTATTTTCAAATGCTGTAAACCTGCCAGGGATACAGCACTGCTCATAACAGGTCTGGCAGGTCTTGTCCAAATTATTTTATGAATCCACTACAACCATTTCCATATAGAAATTTTATCTGCTTTTGTACTTTTTAAGCTGAAATGCTGATGCAAGAAAGCACTGAGCATGGTTGTGAGTGTTATGAAATGCTTAAGCTTTACAAGTGTTTAATAGCCTTCAGTAACTTGTGTCTTAGGAAATTACTTTCATGCAGGAAACTGATATTGCTACTTGAATGTTGTGACTAAATAGCTGTTTGATCATATGCTCTTCTAAAAGAAACTCACTATTGCATTTAATGCTCAGCAACTTTTTATTTGACGTAGATGAAACCTTTTGTTAAGCATTGTGATATTTCAATTTTCTATGACTTATGTATAAATTTTATATCACCTAGTAACACTTCAAAATGATTTTTGGACAAGTGCTGTTCCAGAATTGTAGGTTAGTGCCCAGATTCCTTGGGCTGCTCAGTACCTGCAGCTGGTGGTGGCAGAGCAGCGAGACCCTGACAAGGGGGAGAGGCTTTTGTCGTTAGCAGCTTTTCACAGCCTCCCTGTGCAGTGTGCCCAGTGTGTGTGCAGTGCTCGGGCAGATCTGCTCTGGCGTTATAAAATCCCGAGTAGGTGGATTTGCAGTTACGCAATGAGAGTTTGTGGGCTCTTTTCTATTTTGGTTGAGTTCCTACTGTATCGCAGACAGCCCAAACAGCATGAAGGTTTCATGCATTCCCCAGTACAGCTGGCAGAGCTCTTTCATGTTCTGGCCTACATCTCTTTTTTTAATATTCTGTTTTACCAGTATGTCTAGACTCTTTTTGCCTTTTAAGGCATGGCATCTACGGGGGCCTTCAGAGTGCAATCTTGGGAACGTTGGGATTGCAAGGACATTTTGCACCATTTCCTTTAAACACAAACAACCCCAAAAAACTTTACTGGATTCCTTAGGGCTGCTTTAAGTTCTTGATTGTTTTCTCATTAAAATTCCTTTCTTGTTTTAGTATCTGTGGGATATTTGCTGTTTACTCATAGTTGGGATGAAATGGAGATTTAAAGGATACAGACCGATTCTGATAGTCTTAAAATAAGCTCTCACTTTTTGAAATAGCCATGCAGGCTGGGTGAATTAGAGGCTGTGCAGATCAAATACTTGACACATGTTATGAGCACACCTTTACTTCTTAAAACTAATAAATGAATTAATCTCTCTGTTACCAATTTACAGTACTGTGTTTTGATGCTGGTTTGACTAGCCAGGTTTCCAACACAGGCCTGGAACACGAATGGGAACAGAAAGCCAGATCAGAAGTATTGTTTTCTCTTTTTTTTAAGAGCTGAGTAGAGAATTCTCATAAGTGAGGCAATGGATTTTTTAAACTTTGTTTAAAAATCATGCAAACACAATCTCAGTCACTTGCTGAGCTTGAGCAGAGCATGTGTGTGTGTGTACACCATACAGAACATGTGTGTGCAGCCTGAAGACAAAAATAGGGGAACTTTATCTATCCATTTTGTTTAAACAGTGAAGATATGGTAAGGTATGAGTTCTTACAGCTTGACTTAATAGAAAATGCCAGGAAATGGACTGGAAAGGACACTTCATCCTTGCTGGAAGGTTGAGGGTGGAAAGTGGGGTAGTGTATTGAGAGGTCCCTCCCCTGGCCATGCTCTCTTGAGCATCCCACACCGTTATTAACAAACTAGTGAAGACTGATACAGAACTAGCGACTATAGTGATTTTAGTAACACTATTAAATCAGTCTTTAAGACAAATAAGAACTGCTAGTGATGTTTAAGGAAACTGTTTCTTCCCCTGCCTTAGTGCCTGAAGGTGAGGGTTGCTAACTTGAACTCAGCAGTTGATCTAGATTTATTCCTCATTTTGTTACCTGTAGTCAGTTTTTACTCAGTGTTACTGTTGCAGTAAAGCCTGCATGAGTAGGACTAGCAGCAAATGGGATTAATGGGAAAACGTTTTGTTCTCCTACCCTTCTGCCTCCAGTACCTGCTGCTGGGAGTGGCTGAAGCACTCGGTGTATACAGAATTACATTCACTGCAGCACTGAAGAAATGCATGATGGTTTTTGACCTAGTTTTACCTATCTTGTCTAAGTACAGGGTATGCAAATGCTAGTCAAATGGAAGTAAAATTGGACTTGAAGACAGTTGGGTAGTGTCACTGTTTATGAATTTCCACTCTTGTGTCGTGTACATGATTTAATTCTGGGTTTTGCCAGCACCCCGGAGTGCTGCTCTGAGGTCTGATTGCAGTGGTGCATCTGCAGAAGTTCCCTGGGGTTTGTGGTGTGTCCCTCAGCTCCTCTGGCATAGACATGGCTGTGCTGAGGCTTGTTGAATTTCCCTGTCTGACCTTGCTGAGTTGCAGCTGCCTCTGAGGAACCTGCCATGTCTTGCACCAGGCTGCACTGTCAGCCAGACGAGCTTGTGGTGTTTGGGAGCTGGGGAGATGGCTATAAAAAGCTGTGCTTGCACATGTCTGTCAAAGTCAGTGTGAGGCAATGAATGCAAAAATGAAGCCTCAAATATCGGGATATGGTGAAGAAGGGGGGAAGAACCATCTACCACCTGTAGTTTTCTGTGTGATGACCACTCACTGTTGCTATTGGCTCAATTCAGTGTACTGTAGATACAGAATAAACCTTTCCCTTTCTGAGTGGTCCATTCCACTGGGTTGCTGAGGAATTAAGTGATTATTAATACAGCATGTGAGTGGGAAAGTTAGGTGTAACTTGGTATGATGGGATTTTGCTCATTAATGTCTGGAAGGACCTGTTGCTTATGAAAATATTTTGATTTATTCTACATCTGAATTGTAGTTTCTGGGGACTGGAGGCACAGGTTCCTGTGGGGAGGAGTCTGTGAGAGAAACCTCTTGTGTTTTGCGTGTTTTGTTTACCTTTATTTGAAGCAAGGCTCTCTGAATGGTCTTCAGAGGAACCTTTCTGTGGCATGGGCTTGCTAAAAACTGGTGCTAGGCTTTTGTTTCTGGGGCAGGTGGTATGTTACATCCTTTTTTTTTGTCGAATCTGGAAGGTATGTTTGAATCTCATTTGGGATTCTGTGAGGAAATGTCATGTGCCTAAACCCAAATACCTCCTTACAGTGTGCCTTGGCTTCAGGTTCTGTCCGGTGGTTCTCTTGGTCATCTGCTTGTTGAATAAAACCTGGAATACACCTCAGAGTGGGGTTTTGTTTGGGTTTTTCTTGTTTGATTGGTTTTGTTTTGTTAGGAAGAACTATGTTTGTTTTTACTGTAAAACCCTACTGTGTGCTTAATGGTATTTGAACTGGAATTGGTTTTGTCTTTATTTAGCAGATAAGAATGTTTGTTGTATAAGTGTGTCTAAGCAATAAGCAAAACACTACTAATGCATAGTTAGCAGGAAATAAGTCACCGCATGATGTCTGTAGCTCTTTTTGTCCTAGATTCTGTAATTAAATTCACTTTTAAAATTGATGCATTTCTGGTTTAGCCAGTTGAGAACCTCTTCTGTTCACTTCTATCCAGTCCAGTAACTTATTTTTTTAGAACAAGCATTAGTTTTGATGTCCTGAGTGTTTCAAAACAAGGATGACTCTTGCTGAGTGTTGATTACCCTCATTGTTTACTATGACCCCTTCTCCTAATACCTCCTCAAACTGTTTCTGGCCTCAGCAATATGTTCTGTATTTAGAACTGGTCTTCTGCCTAAACTGAGAAGGGGAAGTGAGCAGCAGCTGAATCTTACAAGGATTATAGAAAACTGCTGGAGGTGGCAAGAGATCAGCTGATTTAGTAAAGATTCCACAATATTTAATGTGCTGAAGTCTTGCCATGTTACCATTTCTTAGTTCATGTTTGGCTGTAACAACTTTGCAGCTACATGTGGAACACTAGATGTGCAATGAAGATGTGAAATTCAACTTTTCTGCTGCTGCTTCTATCATCGCCACCACAACTGAACCAGAGTTGAACTGGGTGTCCTGGTTGAATTCCTCTGGATTTGTTCAGTGTTGTATTTGTGCAGCACAGTGCAGTTTATCCAGGGTGCTGAATCACTGCTGGTGCTTAACCTCCCTCTCTGGTAAGCACTGTTTTCCTAAACTTTCTATCCTGTAAGAAAAGTTTCATGCTCATTTGTGATTTAAGGCTCCTTGCAGTCCTATTACCAGAGTTAATAGCACATTTCATTTAGACCTAAGGATGCAGAGCAGGAGCGGGCGGGACATCAGTCATTCTTCGCTTAGGGTACAAGATGGTTTCCTGCTGGAGAAACAGGACTGCGTTTAAGCCATATGATCCCAAATATTCATATCTGTGCCAGCTGGTTTAGATGTGGGAAATGCATGTGCTTTGCAAGGAATGAGACCCACTTGGTTTCATGCATAAAGTTGGGGCTGCTGGGCCAAGTAAATGAGAACAATAAATCTAGAGTTTAATTCAAGAAAGTTCAATGTCTTCAGATACTTTAAGTGGTGTAAAAGCAATATATTTCTTCCCTGTTTTGTGCATGTGTATTCTGCTGTACCATTAATTTAAACAGTCTGGATGTAAAAATGTCTTGGTGGTGTGACATTCTTACTAAAATTCTGTGGGTATTTTCCAGGCAGGAAGAATGCTGACCAGTTTGTGGGTTTTGGGAACTCAGGCGTAATTATGTCATTTAACCACACAATAAGGGTTTCTGTGGTAATGTTTTAGATAAACAGGAAAACTCATTTTTTTACTTTGTTTTCATTGCAGAACTGTCTTTTTTATTTTTAGTGCAAAGTTGTTTATTTTCCTCAAAAATATAACACAGCATATTCTGACAGGAAAAATACACTGCTAGCGACCTCTTTAAAAGCTCTTTTTTCAGCGTTGGTGCCTGTCCTAGCACATTTTCTCCATCTCGGGAAATACAGTGTTTTATGTCTGATGTTCCTGTGTTGCCAAGAAAGTGATGTAAATATAAGCCATTTACATAGCCCCGAGGCAGATGATTTCTTCATTAAGGGCCCTTCTCCAGGGGAATTTGCAGGAAAGTTGAGATGAATACAATAATGGTAGGAGGCTAATGTGGCTAACTTCAAGGACATTGGATCCCCATGTAGAGGCTCTTTCAGGAGTTCGTGGCTCTAAACTGCAGTGGCTTCATCCCCTTCCAGCAGGGACTGGTTTGCTGTGAGCAGAGCCTGCAGTTGGGGCTCAGTCCTGAGAGCCTCACACTGCACCCACATTGCCTTGGTGCTCCTAAACATCCCCAACAACAACATTGGGTAGCTGTTTACCAGTTTATTCAAGGCTAAAAGCACAGAAAGTCATTATTGGGAAACACATCTCGTACTTAATCCTCTACTTGGAGATTTTTCCTTCTGCCTTTGTGTGGTGGGAGATGAGGGATGAAGGGCTGGGGAGTTTTCCTGTATTGCACACACAGGGCTGCAGGGCTGGGCATACCCAGGCCTTTTCTCATCTTACCTTCTTTTTTTTGATCCTGCTTTGTTGACCAGACTCTTTGTTCAAGAAAAAGGTGATATTGCAGGTAGCCTAGGAGGCCTCTGCATGGCTCTGTGGAATAAGCAGACGTTTGTATCATGACAGAGTTGTGTATTGCAATCCACTGTACTTACCTCAAGAAGAGTGGAAGTAGAAGGGAAACCAGAAGCAACTGTTGAAAAAGAGAAAGATAGTAGTAAAAGAGGACTGTACATATCTTAGAGTATTGGAGGAATGAGCATGAAATAGAAAACTCTGCAAAGTACTCAGTTCAGAGAAAAACAGATGAAAAGGGTTTTTTTCATCCATCAGAGGAAACTTTCTCTCTTGCCTCGGCCCACGAAAGCTGTAGCTGTGCTATTTGTGGGAGAGAGCAGTAATTCATGTAAGACGAGATCTCCACCACATTCAGCTTCTCATTTTCCCTCAGTAAACCAACCTTGAAACTTCTGCTTGTGGAAAAACTTGTCAAATCTCATCGCCCTAAACTGTGGCAAGACATGTGATTTGAAAGTGGGGGTTGCCTCCTGCGCTGGACGAATGTCAGTGTGTGTTTTGTTGGCTGAGACCTGTGCTCTGATACACTGCTGTTTCTTTGGTTTTCTGGGTGTTTTTAGCTAGCCCTGGCACTGCAGTTGTGGGAGGCAGACACAGGCCTGGACGGATCCTGTATCCTGGTTTTTCAAGTATTAGAAAGTGAAAGCAGAGCTATAGCTGCTGTGGAGCTGAGGGTTTTTCTCTGCTGTGGCTTTGTGCCTCAGTCACCTGGGGCTGTGGGAGTCTGGATGGAGCATGGAGACTCCCCAGGAGGCCTGGAGGGTCTTCATCCTTCCTTCCTCTTCCCAGCAGAGCAAGTGTAGCCAACATGCTAAGGCAAGGCACCAGTTTTGTCTTGGATATGTGGTGTGGCAGAGAGAAGAGCGTAGGAAGCTCTGGAAAAGTGACTTTTTAGGTCTTTGAGCCTTGGTAAGATGTGAGCTGCATATAAACGAGCTAATTCAGTGGGCAGTGATGGGTTGTTAGACAGGTAGTGGAGATAAACATAGGTTAGGAAGATGTTTTCATTATAGTTGCAGAGCTCTGAGAGAACAGGAGAAAATGGTTAGCACTAAACCTGCAGTGAAGTCCGTCAGAAAATAAGGTGGGGGAGCTGGGAGTGAGCCTGGGTTTTGGGGTGGGACATGCTGATGCTCACCTCAGTCTGCTCTATGGCAACCAAGGGGTGTTCTGGGTGGCAGAATTGTGTTAATTCACTGCCTCATTTATGTAGTTTGTCCCATAAATGATTTATTTCATGCATTTAAAAATGGAGAGAATGAATGTTAACACATTCGTTTTTGTTTTTATTAATGAACTTGGTCACTGGCTGAACTGTAGCCTTTGACAAGCTGCTTTGGCTCATGTTGCAGCATTTGCACAATGCCTTTAAGTATTGCAGCTCTGAGTATGTCATGGGGTCATGGAATCAACCCCATGTATTTCACTTTCATTTCATGTGTTCAGAGTGGTTTGCTTTTTTATTAAAATGAGCTTCATCTCTGAGGGAATGGCCAGTGAGAGCAGCACTAGGATGTTTTTATAGCAGATTGGTATCACTTGTAGTTAATTGGAAGGAGGCTTCTGGCAAGCTTTTAAATGTGTAGGAGGACAAGATTATCCTGATGTTTCAAAGAGAAAGTATTTTGTATTGAAGACTGAGATTTTTATTGTGATTAGGAAAGGGGAAGTTTCTGTGGGAGGATAGTTTTTTCTGCTGTAGTGATTAATTTAGGTTTCATTTTTTGTCATAGCTTTGTTGTGAGACAGTGGGCAGGTGACAGGGAGGTGTTCTCTGGATCACTGGCAGGATGGATCATCTTCGAGAAGGCTGAGACTTACTGCAAGAAAAATGGAGACACATTGAGTTGGAATTGACTGGAAGTACCCAAGTGTATAAATAAGTGATATGTGTGGGAGTGCTGTCCTTTCCCTGTCCCCTGGGCCAGCAAGGTGTTCAGGTGTTACTGGAGCTGGTGGCACATCTTGCATTTCAAATGGTTTGGGTTAGGTCAACCCTAAGTGTACACAGCTAACACTTTCTCTCTTAGAAAGGTGTGTCACAGGTAAATGTACTTTACAGTTTCTTATGGGATAAAATGAAGTCTTAAGGTAGAACTGCTCTGGGGTTTATTAATTATTAATTCTGAGCTTGGGAATATGTAAATAGCACGTCATTGCTCCAAGTGCCTCTTCAGTACATAATTAATGTGTAATGCACTATGAAGAAACCCTTTGATCTTTTCTGAGCTTTGCCAGCCGAGATGGGTGCGTTAGCCTTGAAGAAGCAATGCTGTCTGGTGCAGAGAAGAGTCTGTGAGGTTTGTGTCAGCAAAGCACCAGAGACTCCATGTGCCAAGTAGCAACTGTGCCCAGCATAGCATCTGGTGTGCCAGAGGTTTGGGCTCCTTCAGCCTAATGTTGGTGGCACAACTCAGTTGTTCATGTCTTCTCAGCCTAATGTTGGTGGCACAACTCAGAGTTGTTCATGTCTTTAGAAAATGTACCCAATACTGTTGGGGTTTGTACTACAGCATTTCTACTGGATATTGCAGAACCATATCTTCTAAAGGGGCAAGAACTTTACAAGTGTTGTATCAAAAACAGTGGCAAGAAAAATAGAGCCTTGATTATATTGAGAGATCTGAAAGTTAGTTTTGCTGGCTCACATTTGGCATTAGTATGTGATATTGATTCTGCTGAAAATAGCTAAGATGGGGTTTTAGAGCTTTACTTTTTGCTTTATATTGTATTCAGTGTCATCCTCAGCTGAGAGGCTTATGTGGCTAGGAAGGGTGTACTTCATTCCATGCTAACAGTTTAAAATGAGGCTGTGTTCTGGACAGGAATTTTGGTGTGTATTATGTGTGTCACTGCTGAAACCATAGTTTGACTTCCATTCTGCTCTTCTGAATATTCTATTTCACTGGTAGTTCTTTCTTTTTTCCCAAAGCTATTCAGCATCAGAGATAAAATCTGAAGTGTTTAGTCACTTGGTGTCCATTCAGAATTTGTTTGATGTGAACTGGCCTGCTCTACCAGCTGACAAAAATTAGTGTGGCATGCACTCTCTGAGTGTGTGCTATGTGAACTGTGAGAGACTTTCCAGCCAAGTGTGAGTTTTTTTACTAAAATGTTTTTTCTTCATTTTATTCCATTTTCAAACTTAAATTTGCTACTGTATTCTGAAGTATGTGGCAAATGAAGCTTGAGGGGTATTGTCATTTACTTGGAATTACTGCTGATGTTAGTGACAAAAACAGTAACTACTTTCAAAATCTTTTTTCTTCATTTTGCTGGTTTTGTTGTAGGAGGCAAAGACAAACTAATGGACGAAGCATAAGAAGTGCTAGAACAAAGTGTATCTGCAAGACATTATTGAAATTGGCAAAGAAGGATTTAGCAGAGATTGATTTTTATTATGGCTTTTGTCAATCTTTTAAATTTAGGTTTTGTTTGTGCAAAATGTTCAAAGTGCAGAATCTTTATCTTGAGGAAACTTTTCTCCCTTAGTTCCTCATCGTCACGTTGAAGTGCCTTACTTCAGTCTCATTTTGTGGCAGAGCAAAATGGGAATTCTTTCAGAAAAATGTCAGTGGGTGGGTGTGGGTGATTGTCCTGAAAACCAAAGCAAAACACTCTTAAGGCCTTCCTTGTCTGCCCTGGAAGATTAAAATAAAACCTAAGCAGGAAACCCAAACCATCCATGCAACTCTTGTGCTTTGTCGGTTGTATTTAAAAGAGGACTCAGACACAGACTTGCATCTGGTGGCTGTCAGTGGTATCTAGTGGTGTCTCTGTTGTACTTATCAGTGGTATGGGATTTATATATTTCAGTTTTGTCCTCTGGACACACTTTTTCAAGTATAGTGAGTTTCAGTGTTTATCCTAAATGGTGAATTAAACTCTTGTCTTGCCAAAGTCTACATGTGTTAACTCCACCAAGATATCTCCTGAGTTCAGTGGGACTAACCATTATCCCTGTCACATGTTTGTCTTTGCAGCACCAGATTTTCCTTCATCTATTAGCTGCTTGTTTTATTGTTTTATGAGGGAATGATAAAATATGTTTTTATATGAAATACAGCAGACTAATGATGATAAATGTGACCAAGGCAGGCATTTTTGGAGACTGGCAGAGATCCTCAGTCTGTTCCATTTTTGAGTTGATTTAGATGGCAATTGGCAGTGAATTTGAAGTAATATCTGTATTGAAATGTCTTTCACAATCACACAACATTAAGACTATGTAATTGTGCTTGAGGTTGGCCCAGTGGAAAAATGCATTCCATCTTCAGGTTTTGGAATAGCATATCATGAGTGAGGAGTGAAATGAAATGTCTGAGGTGCTGTTTGCACGTTAAGTCAGTGGCCTGGGAGGGTTTCATGCTTTTCAGGATGTCTCACACATTTTGATGTTAGACTCCTTGTCATTTTGCTAAAATGGACTTTTTGAACAGGACAAAAGCAGAAATTCTTAGATTAATTTGCTTTTGTTTTTGCTCTTTAGACAGTGCCCTGTTGTAAACGAAAATCACACATTCCTGAGTGTAAACCGATCGCGTTCCCAATGGAAATTTCAGGAATACTTGTGGCTACTTTCAAAATGTGGAAATCTATTTATTTTCTTTCCACTTGTTTTTCTTGCTAGGTTTTGGCACTGACTGCGTTCATCTGCATAGAGACCATCATGAAATGTTCCCCTTGCGAAGGCCTTTACTTCTTTGAGTTTGTGAGCTGCAGTGCGTTGGTGGTTACTGGAGCTCTCCTGCTTTTGTTCAGTCTCAATCTTCACACAAGAATACCACAGATCAACTGGAACCTTACTGTAAGTTCATACAAATTCTCACTCTGTTAAAAATAGCTGCAAATCTGGTTTAAGTTTGGTCTTTGAACTTTACTTTCTACTGGTGTTTCAGATTGTGTATTTTTTTGTGCTAAGTATACCTTTTACTTATATTTATTTTGAAGGAGCTTGAAATGTAGCAAGATTAAACTGCATTAAATAGAACTGAAATTGTCTTCTGGTAGATTCTCTTTGGAAGGAAAATCTTTCTGCTAGTGCCAGCAATTACTCTGTGTGGAAGAAGTGGACAAAAATGCAGCCTGTAGTTGTTTAACTTTGACAGATGTTGTATTTACAGTAGCCTGTTGTTCTCTCTTAACCTAGTTTTTTGTATTAGGACAAAGTGCTGCATATATTTTCTTACACAGATTGATACAATCATCGAGTAGTAGTGTAAAGAATGATGTGCTTTCTGTGAAAATCAGGTGTTTTGAATTGCTTCCATACTTGACTACTACGCATTGACTGGCAGTGCTTAGTGTGTTCTCAGATATGAGGAGTTTTAGGAGGAGAACTGCTGGCAGTGCACATTCCTTCTGTACAAGTCTCTATTTTCATGCTGTATTATGAGTTAAACTTTCAGATTGGGTTGCATAAACACAGGTCACAAAATCAACATGCTAAGTCACTCTAGCAAAAGATCTGTCAGCTTCAAGGGCAATATTTATATCGACCTCTTTGGACAGTACAGATACAGTCATGCCAATAATCTGTTTTATTTTATAACAGCAATTTTGTCAGCACTGTTGGAGTTCCACAAGGGTTTAGGCTCCTGTGTGATTTTTTGTAAAAATTATTTTAAAAAAATGTAATTCATTAATGTTGCAATTTGCTTAGTTTGTAAGTGTAAATGCCTTGTTTGAAGTGAGACTGGAATGTGGAATTCGAAGATCCTTTGTACCCTGGGGCTGTATAATCTATTGATGAACTCCTAAGAGTGTTTGGTAGATCAGTTAGATGGGGTGAGAGCTGTGGATGGTAACTGTGGGTGGGGGAGATGCAGGTGGCTTGCAAAAGAAAACCAGTGGCACACCTGGAATGTTACTGGGCTGTCTTGCCTTTGTTCCTTTGGTTTCCATTCTGCCAGTGTTGTCACCGCAGATCTTTGCAGCAAGCTGAAAAGCAGCAGCTGCAGAGGGAAGGTGGTCTCTGTTTCTGCTGCCAGCCTGGTTGTGTAATGGGCATCACAGCAGCCTGACAGCTGCCAACAGCAATTGCAGACTGTTGTCTTACACCACACAGTTCTGAACATGCTGGTAGGAGGTACAGGAGCATGGTGACAAGTGTAAGTGCAGCAGTGTCACATAAAACACACAGTGTTTGCTGGTGTGATGCAGGTGGTTTCACGGGGAGTACTAGATGTAGCTCATGTTCAAAGTCAGTTTTTCCAAGACTGAAATTTTTCAGAGTCCCCCGGGGTGGTATGTGTGGTGCCCATGGCTGAGCTGAAGCTGCATCTCTGGGTGTTGAGTGACTTGGCATGCTCTTGGTTCTGTATGTCAGTCCCTTTGGCTCAGTCACTGATCCCCGTGCACGCTGTTACTGCCTGCCAGGGCACTTGGCAATATGTTGGGCAGACATGAGTGCAGAAGCCTAAATGAAGCTCTCTGTCTCTCCCTTCAGAGAATGCTGTAGATATCTGTGTGTAACTGTGAGGTCCTTTTAGCCACTCTGACTTCTTAGGGTAATTGAGAGACAAGAATTGTCACTGTGAGTGTAGCATGACTTCTCTGTATAGCCTTCTCTTAGGAGATTTTTAGGGGAAGGAGGGCTTAAAAATCCAAACACTTGCGGGGTTTTTTTTGTTGTTTGTTTGTTTTGTATTAAAAAAGTGTTTTTGTTTCTGGGCAATGATCAGACTCTGAACCCCCTACCTAAACAGCATGGGGCAACATGACATGGTCAGAGTTCAGCCCAAAGGCCACAGGGAGTACACTGCAGGTGCTTTTGCTTTAGTTCATATTGCCACATCCACAGAGGTAAATTGTCATGGTCTTGCAAGTCTCATTCTTCTAGTTATATCCTGAAAATGAAGTGCTTCTTCCATCATTTTATCAAAGATCTCTGGCAGAAGTGAGAAGAGAACTGACTTCCACTACCTGATGAGAACATCCTCCTTCCTGGTGTTTCTTACTGACTTTAGCAATGGTTAGCCTAGCAGGGCTGTTACCCTGACAGGACTGTTGGAGTGTATTCATTATCAGAGTGTTTAGGACCATTCTGTGTTCCTAGACCTGTCTCTGCTGTTGCACCTACAGAGTGTGAGATCAAAGGCTGCTGAAACACCCATGGGAGATTACTTTGGCAAAGTTAGGAGGAAATTTAACAGTGTAGAGTTCTGGCTGAATTTATTTTTTTTCTTATTTTGGCATTCTTTAGATGTATATTCATATATTATTTGCCTCTTTTCATTATTATTTTCTTATGTTTTGATGGCTGTTTTAATAATATTTTTATCGTTTTGCAGCCTCTGTATGTGACAGTGTTATTACAGGAGTTGCTTTCTAACAACTTTCACACCCCTGAATTCTCTAGGGGGAAGTCACTCCTGCTTATGTATAAATTCATCAATATATAAGTTTTTAAAAATCTGTATGGCTCTATCATGCATATTTCCCTTATGGAAAACCTCAAGCATTGCTTTTAGAAGCTGTGTGAGAAGAAGAGGCTGCTACAGTGCTTGAAGGAATTTAATAGTCTTAAATTTAGCAAAGAAGTCTTTCTTTAAAAGCAGCACTTCTTCCTAGGAACCATTTGAAAGCGTTTGCTTTTAAATGATCCAATATATTAGAAAGTACTTGCCCATCAACTGCTCTTGTCCAACACAGGATTGTTCCTTTTAGTACTTCATAAAATAATGTATTTGTGGAGATTTATCTGATGTGCACTGTCCCCAGCTGGAGTGAAAATATGGGTCGGTATATACCGGCATCTAACAGATATGCAGATTTTGTTCCTAATTAGAGACTTGCCAATCATTTCCATATTTTCCTGAGGTAAACATGAAAGAAACGGAGATGGTGAGGCCAGGACAGAGCCTGGCTGGGGTGTGTTGGAGAGAGGCTGATCTGTGCAGTGAGATGAAAGAACAGTCACTTGTCTGTGTTGTGCAGCACTATCAATTTTATGCAAAAATGCAAAAGCTGGGGAACCTGTCAGTGGAAATTTCCATTTCCTTTATGCCTCACAGCTCAAAGGGAGCCTATTCTGCAGGGAGAGGAGCGAGTGGCATGGGGGAATGGAGAGCACAGCTGAGACTCCTGGTTAACCAGCGAGCTGCTGCCTTGACATGTTTGCCTTCAGAGTTAACTCATAACTGAATGTTTGGTATCATTTTGCATTTGGCAAAATTATCCTTTTTTCTCATTTCTAAAATTCATTATTTGACTCTGGTGTGGTCTCCAGGGAGAGGTGAAGGTCTTGCAGCCAAGCTGTGAGCATGGCTCAGCCCTGCAGCAGCAGGGATGGGTGGGAAGGATGACAGGGGTGTTGGTAGGCACTGGGGTGTGCTGGTGGGGGTGTGTGTATCCCAGGCCTTCCCATGGCACTGGCACTGCTGCAGGGCTGACAGCTGAAGGGATGTGGGGAAGGGGAGAAGGGATGGCAAAGAGCTGAGAATACTGGAATTGGGAGAGAGATGAGAGAAACCAGAGGCATTCCCTATGTGATTCAGTGTATAATCAGCCACTAGAATGAACTGTTTGTCTGTGTGCAGGGTTGGAGGAGACCTTTAAGATCATCTAGTTCAACCCTTAACCTGTCACTGTGGTAACCCCTAAACCATATTTTCCAGCACCAGGTCCAGATGTCTCAAACACTTCTAGAGATGGTGACTGCATTTGGACCATGAATTTTTTTTTTTTACATTGAGACACATACTGGAGCTCTGGTAGGATATTTGGTGTGTGTACAGAGTGTTTTGGCCTGGAGCAGCCTCAGAAGTGAGGCACAGAACTGAGCACAGCACCAAATCAGAGCTCTGCTGAGCTAGTTAGCCTGGACTGGTCCCAGGGCAGCACTGCTGCAGGGAGGGAACACAGGGATTCAGGTGTGTCTCTTGGAAGATACAGATCACTCGTATTTTGTGCTGCCTGAAAACTTATTTCATCATCTTTGCAGGGTTGTTTCTCTCAGTTGTTGCAGTGGTGAAACCTTGTGTGCAGCAACTGATGCTTGAAGGCGTTAGCAGAAAATGTCACGCGGTGCCAGAGTGACAAACTGTCTTGTGCCAGCCTTGGCTCTGGGGAGTGTCGTCACAAAGATGTAGCTCAAAGGCCTTCACAGGGCAATCTGGATGTTTATTTTTATTTCTAATCTATTTTTTCCCTTCTGTGTTGACAAAAAAAAAGTCTTGCTTCTATTTGGCTTGCTTAGCTGTTGGATAGAAAATTAAGTCAGTCATCCTTGACTTGTTTGTTTACTGCTCTCAAAATAGCAATACCTGTTAAGGATAAAAATGAATATTTTCTAAATTAAAAACATTGTCAGAATTAATTTCCTTCATGGACTGTTCTCACCTGGTGCAGTGTGGTGTAAAGGGTATGTTATTGTGCAAGAAAAGCAAAGCTAGGTTTTAAATACAAGAAATATGACATGTTTTGGTTGTAATTGCAAGTATGGTCTCTTGCTTTGTGGCAGTAACTGCTGGTCCTGTCTCTGTGCAGCCTGCTCGTTGGAAAAACATGCAGGGAAAGCAGCTAGGAGCAGCTAAGAGCTGGGAGGGAAACAGGGAGGTGATCTTCAAGGAACCAATGTGAAATGGGGATTGTAGCAGCATTCCTTGAGGAACGTGTTTTGTCATTTACAGCAGAGTTAGTGCGTCTAAGAGAGCTTCTATTCCAATTCAAAAATAGCTAGAAATAAGAATAAAATCATACAAATATTGGTTTTGAGGCCACCTCTTCCATTTCTTCGAAGTCACAGCTCATTCCTCAGCTTTTGCAGAGCTGACTAAGGTTTTTGCAAGTCACTTATGTTAATTCAGGGCTTTTTATGTACTTTGCTGGAGATGCTGGAAATAGAACTGGTCTCCAGCCAGTGCAGACACCTGGGACTGGGTCAAAGCACCTGCAGACGAGTGCTGGAGACCTTTGGGGCTGTGGAGTGCAAGGTGGGACCCACAGGGACCTCCAGCCCTATGTGGGGGCTGAGGCAGCTCAGCCTGCTGAGGTGGGCACTGGGATGTCTCTGCACAGTGGGAATCCAGCCCTTGGGGCAGCAACATGGGTTTGAAATTGCTAGTCATGGGCTGTTCTATTGGGGAAGAAATGTGTATGTGAATCCTGTGTTTTAGTAGAGGATCCTGCACCTGGGAAAATCTAGATAAATAAGGGAAGAAAGAGGTGGGAATTAATGCTCATACAGTTAATTTGGTTATTTCCACCTAGGACTTACTTTTGCTTGAGAAACCACATTTCCATTTTTAATCGTGGTGCAAAATGCTCAGTGTTTAGTAATATGATTACAGAGCAGTGCTATAGGAGTTTGACTAAAGGTGCTTGGTTTAGAGGACTGAGCAGTATGTTTGTAACATTTGACTTGATAGCTTCTTATAGAAACAAGGGGAAAAGTTCCCAGACCTTGCAGGTGAAGTACTGGCTGGAGGAAAAATATAGGGGCATTGGCCAACTTTAAAAAAATATTAATAACCACTATTAATAACTGAAAAACAAACCACCAAAACAGAACTCAAAGGAAATGTTACTTGGAGCTCTCTCTTTTGTGGAAGATACCCTGGACACCAGCAGCCACTGACTTCTGTCACCTCCTGTGGCAGAGTCAGGCTGTTGGAATGTGCAGGTTTCTCCAGATTGCATTCATTTAGCTACTTTAAACTCCATCTAAATATAAAGTTTTGGATTGCAAAAGCAAATGACAAAAACATCTACCAGTTTAAATGTCACATTTTTGTTTATACAAATTATAATTGCAATATGGCACTGCCTCCCTTTTAACTAGTACCTAGTCACTTGTGCAGACTCTTACTGCACCACAAAATGCAGGATAAAAAGGCAGACTATGCATTTTTATTGGATGTTTCTTAACAGTTTGCATGTGTGAAGTCATGGAGAGCCATGGATAAAGGCATGTGGATTTTACTGAAGCCTCTGAGCATCAGAACCAGCTGCTGGTACCAACCTGGGAGGCTGAATAGAAGCCTTTGAAGCTGATGTGCCTTGCAGCTTTCAGGAGTTACTTAATGGGAGTTTTCAGGTCTGTTAACAGACCTCATTCACAGCACCAGTTCAGCTTTTCCATCTTCATTAGGCCAGGAACCATACCTGCCCCACCCTTAAAAATGGAAGAGTGTAGGATGATCATAGGTCGTTGACTGGAGTTTACCACCTTTGCAGCACAGTCAGCAGACCAAAAGTGTCACACAAAGTGCTTCTCTTGGCACAAGCCCATCTTCATCCCAAGTGACAATGTCTCCTCTGCCTTGTGCTCCTTCTGAGTGAGACAGATAGCAAATATATGGCCTTGGGTGCTCTCCTTTGGACTAACAGGACCATTGGTGACTGACCAGAAGGACTTGCAAATAGCTGTCAAGAGACCAGAAGTCAGTCGCTGGTTTTAATCATTTTGGAGAGGCACAAGGGAGCAGCAGCAGTTGAGAGTGGATTTGATTCAGCTCATAGATTTTATTCTGTTATGGATGGCAGCTTTGTACAGTGTTTTATGGCACAACATTCTGTCTCATGAGGTTGCTGTAATTTCAGCAGAAATTCTTCTACCTCTGTGATGTGGTTTTACTTTGTCTATAAATATAATAGCAAGAACTTCAGCTGCATCATGGCCAGATTTGAAGCAGCTCATCTTTTTTCAATTAGTTTATTCTTCTTATTGTCACGATTATTCATTTTCTCTTACGTGGAAAATAGCTGTATTATTTCAGGGAGTGTCCTTGACTACTTGAATTCTTGCTGTGCTTCCTTTTGTTTCATTTCTGCTCTGATTTAGTCGCAAACCATTGGTTGTTTTTATTTTCTTGTCTTTCTAAGTAGTAACTACCAAGTTTTGGATTAAAAATCTCCACTGATATTTGTGTCTGTGATGTTACCATTATATTATCTGTATGAGAGTGTTACTGCTAAGTGTCATTGCTCCTTAAGCTCCAGACAATCTCATCTGTAGATATAAAAGATTGTACTAGTTTTAGCTTTGTAAGAAACTAGGCTTACAGACTATGAATCAATTGCTAATTGCATTAACAAGGTCTGACTTAACCAGGGAAAATGGAGTTGCAGAGATGAATAAATTGGAGCCTCAAGATGAAATCAATTCTTTGGATTTGAATGGTTGAATTCTTTGCAAGGACAAACTTGATATTTTTGTAAAGAGTACAGTGAAATAAAATGCCAGTGATGGTGACAAGTTTCTAATGTACTTGTATCAAAGTACATTAGAAAAGGCTCAGCAGTCTTCATTTCAGCAGTACTTTATATTCTGCAGTGTCTCAGACCTACAAGAAGCCTTCAAGTCATTTTGTCCATGGTGATGGCTGATGGTGTGTGGTGTGCTGTGGGCAGGCCTGGCTGTCTTGTTTATACTCTGCTCCTTTGGACAGATGATCAGGCTGACAGATGCAAAATGTCAGAGGTCAGCAGAGTTAATAAGCCCATCTGACCCCATAAATCATACAGCATTAGGTGTCATCCACTTGGTCTTTAAGTATGGTACTAAGGAAGTGCAAAATGTGTGTCTAAAAAACCACAGTGGTTACTATGTGAAAAGGTAGAACATTGAGCACATCTTTGGCTGCTGCTTGTGATGGTTAGCTCCCTTACAAATAAAACCAGCTTCACGTTGAATATGACTTTTGCCTTAACTTTGCAGCTGTTCATTTTATGCTGTTCATTTTGTTGTGCTTTTGGATGTTAAGCTGTTAAAACAGTATTTTTGGATTATTCAGACACCAGAGTCTTCATGTACACAGCTCAATCTCTACTGTTCAAAGTAGTTCATGTTCTTTTGATTCATGCTGAGAAATTTCTTCCTCCTTTGACATAACTTCTGTGGCTCTTCTCTGTACCCTGTCTGATTTTTGAACACACTTTTACAACTGTGCATACTGGACCAGGACTCAGCATTCCAGTGTGCCTTGCACAGGTAGGATCCCCACTGTACACCCATGGTATCCAGGAGTCCAAAGCAGTGTATAAGTGTTGCTGCTTCCTTTTTTTGGCCATGGCAGCACATCCTGGGATGTTTGCCTCCTCTAATTACTAAGTTCCTCTGAGTTATTTCTCCAATATTTTATCTCTGTTCTGTAGGTCCTTTCTGTAGGTGCCAGATGTACTCTGGTAGTAAATACCCAACTTGACCTTAGCTTGAACTAATTTATTTATTTTTAATTATCTAGGAGCACAGTTGTCCTCTCCCCAGTGTTTAGTTTCAGTATTCTTGGTGACATACATATATTTATGCTAGAGACTCAATGGCAATGTTGGATACTGTTGAATCTGGATCTGTTGTCATGTGCAGTGAGACTTCCCCTCTAGTGGAAAAAGTTTTGTGCACCACAGCTCTTGTTGGCAAGCACAGAAGCACAGTTGGAGCTGCTAAACTCAGAGCTGGAGAGGGGAATACTTGGAGGAGTTGTGAAATGCCATGTATTTTCTAATACCTCTGTTTATATAAAGTTAAGGCTTTATTTCTGCAGATCAAGTATTATATAATTTAAAAATGCCATAACTAGTTAATAGAATTACACTTTTGATGCTTTAAGTACCAGATATCTATCTCAGGAAGCATAAAAAGGACCTTTCTGTACACAGGGTGGTGAAAAAGTGTTAAGAGTTTGAGACTCACAATTTGCTTTTGTTTCTTTACTGTTTAATAAGACAGTTTGGGTCTTAGCAGGCTTATGACATCTGGACATGTGAGTGGAAGTAGCAGTGAGCAGTGGAAGCCTCTCAGATTTCTTAGGAAAGTCCTTCTTTTAGACAGGGGTCAGGCTGCAGTGACACACCACAGTTTGTCCCCAAGTACACTTAATTTTGATAACCAGCTGGTGTTGAGCCAGTACCCTCAGAATTGATAGATTTCTCTGTGAATAACACAGCACCAGGAGCTTTGTTTTTACAGCTGCTTTTTAAAGCATTCCCTATTCATGGCTACCAAAACGGGTGTTTTGGGGTGGCTGGATGACATTGGTCCTTACAAAGTCTTTGTGCCATTTAGTTGGAGCATAGTCATGGGATTCATACCCAGCAAGTAACTTGAGATTTATGTCTTCAGTTCTCTAAGCCTCACTTCTTACTGCATCAAGATGCTCTTTAGGGGGGAAAAAATAAGGCACAGGAAGTGAGCCTGGCTTGCATGTGGAAGAAGAGAGTCAAGTAGAACAATTTGTCCTTGAATTCTAATTAATGTGATTTTTTTTTTTCATGATTTGAATTCTAATTAATGTGATTTTTTTTTCATGATGGGAATTGCATGTTCAGTGCAGTTTTGTGGTTTAGTTTGGTATTTTTTTCTTTCACTCAAGCCTGTAAGTTGCACAGCAGTCTTGTATACAGGTTTTCCTTCCATCCCTTTTGCCTATGGTAGTATTCACTTCTCACTGATTTCATGCTCCTTCAGGATGTTTGTGCTGAACTGCTGTTTCTTGATTCCTCCACCCTGACCTCACCTGTTCACTCGGGTCTCATGGTAGTCTTGTTTCCTGCACCTCCACAGTGCAGATGGTGCAGTGTACAACAGATCAGATGTTTTAAACTTGTACAAGATGCCCAGAGTAACTCATTGAACCGCTGGTCCTTAATAAATCTAGAGTTTTTTCTTCTGGTGCAGTCCCAGCTCTTGAATTTTTTGTTTCCTCAAGACTGATCAGCTAGTCTTGTACCAGTGTAATTACTGTTGTGCTCATAGGTGCCATCCAGAGTTCTTCCTGCAGTTCCAGTGACATGTTAGTGACCCTGTGTTGTGTAAGGCATGGCAGCAGAGTCACTGAACACTGAGCAGCATATGCAGCACATGTACTACTGAATTGTGTCTTGCAAGTCATTTTTCTCTGCTTGGAGCAGAGCAAGAGATTTCCCTGAAGGTGTTGCTGAGCATATGTTCTAAATGTCTGCTGGAAACATCAGTTTTATGCAATAAATAGGTAAAAATGTGTGTATTCTTACAACACGTGCAGCTGTTATTTGTGGAAATTGCACAGGACGTACAGTTTGCTACAGGGAAGGCCTGGAAGAGTCTGTAGAGAAGCTCCTGACAGCTCTTTGGGCAGTGCACAAAGCACTGTTGCCATGTGAGAGAGAGCAGGGGGTTCCTGGCTCAGGTTTGAGATTCAGGTTGCTTCAGCATCCCCTGAGGTACAGCAGCATTAGTGGTGCTTTTTGCTGAGAGCACTTTTCTAATCAGCCCAGAGGACCTTGAGGTGATATGTCCAGAGGCTGTAGAGATGCTCTGTGTGTATGTGCTGTTTGATTTCACTTCTTCCCTGGCTGTTTCCTGTCTTTGCTTTCTTCTGTACTAGTGATCAACTGCATAGAAAGTGGGAAAGCACTGCTGCAGTTCTTGTTCTAACCTCCTTCTGTGTTGTCAGTTCTAATAAGAGAAAGCAAAGAGTCATCATTTAGTAATGCCAATGATTTTTTTTAATTTTTTTTTTAGGATCTGGTCAACACTGGACTCAGCACTTTCTTCTTTTTCATTGCCTCTGTAGTACTTGCTGCTTTAAACCATAAAACTGGAGCAGAAATTGCTGCTGTGGTAAGAATTTGAACTTTTTTGTACTGGACTCTTACCTTGTATTAAAACTGAAGATTTAACTTTTATTCATTCATTGAACACACTTGTTGCTTTGCCATCACAATTTACTTCTAATTTCACAGTTGTCTGTAACATAGTTCATATTACAGAAGTATTAATATCCTTTGAGCTGTTGTTCAGACTTGAGGAAAGAATAAACAGAAAAATGATTTGCAGAGAACACTTTACAGTTGAACTTGCCTTGCTTCTTTCTCTAGCAGTCTTAGGTGATCCTGCTCTATGCTGCAAACCAATGGAATAGGCAGAGCCAGAAGTTAGGAAGAAATTGAACCTGCTTATGTGTAATTTGCTGCGTTCTTACTCACTGCAGATGTTTTTTTGTTCTGGGAGTGAGTATTGTAGCACTTCAAGATTTTAAATCTAGAACAGTTAGCTCAAACAAATGAATTTTGTGCTTGAGTTGGGAACATTGATTTTTACTTTTTTTCCCCTAAATTCTTTTCAAACCTGCTTTGAAAATCCCACATCAGTTTTGCAGAAGCAGATAAGAAGAGCTGCAAAGCAGCTCCTTCTCCAGGACAGTGGCCTGAACTGGTCATCTGTTCTTCTGTCATCCCCTCAGCATTGTGTGCGCCGTGAGCTGTTACATGAAGAACTGTTTTCTTTACAACAATATCTTCTGCTGAAGTTGCACTGCAGGATTTAATTGTCATGTTTGTACTCAGAGAACTTTGTTTCCTGGGCTCATTAATCTTAGTCACTTTTGCAGATTCTCTAGTTCACTGAAGAAAAAAACCCATCAATTTTCCAGGCTACGACGATTTGTCAGTGCAAGTAATGTAGAAAACTAAACTTCTGAGGAATTTGTTGTTCTCAAAAATTGTCTTTGACAATTCTTTCCTCTTCTTGTAGGTGTTTGGTTTCTTGGCAATGGCAGTGTATGCTGTGAACACATATTTAGCTGTCAAGAAGTGGCAAATGACCAGCAGACAGCAGAACAGTCGTCAGAGCAGCGATTACATGCGCGCTCGGACAGAGTCCAGAGAGGTAGTGCATCGCCCGGAGATTCAGCGTCTGGATGCGTGAAAGGACCTGCCAGTGGGGCTGCAAAGGGAAAAGAAGTGCTAAACTCCCTCATGGAATAAGGGTTTTTTCTTTATTTAAGGAGGAAAAGGAAGATGAGCGGGTGGCGAGGAGCGCCCAGCCCTGCGTGTATGCAGAGGTGCATTAAGTCAGCAGCTCTTGTCATGGAGGCAGTAAATGTTGGCCATTCCAAAGGAAGATCCATTCGAGGTCTCCACATATATATATGCATATATTATATAGCTTATATAATATATAATATATATATGTTTTGAAGTATGTTATTGTTTTGGACTAAGCGTACAGTAGTTTCCTTCCCTCTCCCAAGTGCAAGCTCTGAAGATCCACCTTCTGCTGGTTTCTTCGTCCGTCGTAACACTAAGACCAGCACTACCTTGGTTGGTTAATATAGGAGAGAAATCCACCAAAAGTCAATTTAATACCCACAAAAAGGAAGTGAGGGGCGAATAGCAATAACTTCAGCCACGTACAGTGTCCAGCAAACTGTGTCTGTCCATTCTCACACAGCCTCAGCAGCACAGCTCAGTTCCCATCTGCAACATCTGCAGTTTCACTGCTGGCACACTTGAATGGATATGAAATGATGAAATGGATAACCATTCCACATGTTTTTATGGATACAGTGTTGGGGTAGTTCCCTGCTCTGAAATTGCCATGTTCAGTTCATGTATGACTGTGGCCAGGTCTGAACTTGTGTGAAGTTGGTGTGGTTAGGGGTGGCCACTGATGAATCAAGTGCAAGTAGGTGGTTGTCTGCTAATGTTGGGATACCTTCTGCTTTTCATTCCAGAATGGGAAAATAAATATGCTTGGGAGACAGGGTGGAGAAAAGAAGGGGGTTGAGGGGAGCAGTAGAGAATAAAGGGGTTGTCCTCCAATAGACTTACATTCCAGCCATGGCTTTCCTTTTTTTTTTATTCTTAGTTTTTTAAAGGTTCAACATTTCTAGAAGTTCTTGCTAGAACTTGCTTTCCCTCCAAGCCTTGGGTAAGCAAGCACTAGCAAAAAATTGTGATGTGCTTATAAAGTGTTTCTAAGGTTGCAGTGTTGTGATTCATGTAAGATAAATATTTCTTTTGGGGAGGTTGGTTGTTCTAAAATTAAAACCATTGGTGGTAGGTAAACCTGATTTAAGTTTTTTTTTTTTTTAACTGGATGCTTCTGCAGATTTTTTCCCCCTAATGTTTCTTTGGAAAATGAATTTAGCAAATTGGAGGATAATATGGTTATATTGATTTGTTTAGGAATAGTTTTACCTAACTGAAGTTTTCTTATTTTAATTGTATTTCCAGTGAATAAATTGCATTTTCTCTACTCAAAACTCAAATTCTGCAGTAATTGGCTAGACAGTGTCGTAATATTATTAGGAAGATGTCTCTTGATACTTTTCTTTGATTGGTGGTTTTTACCTGTGTAATTCACTATTTGGCATACGTGTGCCTACCTGTCACATGAAGACTGTGTGTGTGGGAGAAGATCTCTAGAGCTGAGTTCCTTTCTGCTGTAAGGAAGATGAAAGTCAATGGAATTAGTGGAGCTGTATGCCAGAATTACTCTCAGCTTTGGCTTGGGCACCTGTTGCAGGGTGTTGTGCTGCAGCTGTACTCTGCAGTGGATGGATGCAGTTACCTGGAGCCTTAAGGACAAATGGCAATACCTTGTGGATAGGATCCTTTTAAACATGGAAAGCAGGTTAGACCAAACAGGAGATCCATGGAAATGCCTGTGCTTGGGCTTTCTTAGTACTGAAGGGAACTGGGATAGTGCCAGGTGTGAACCTAATGCTGCAATGATCCAGTTGAGCAGCAGAGATTTATTTTGATGTGAAAAAGGTGACAAAGGTGATGTCTTCTCAGTGTACTGACCTCTGCAGTATATTTCACTTCAGTGGCAAAGACAGAGATGAGAATTCAGAGTTACTGATGAGGTTAAAGAAAATTTGCCTTTTCTTAATGAGTGATGTTCCTATAGTGACATTTTGTTGTGCTTCATTGAAAGTTAATGTCAAAGGGAACACCGGTTTAAAAGAAGATTGAGCCATATAAGCCTGGTCTTGAGTGTAGGACAGAGATGTTTTATGAGGTGGTGTCTCACCAGGGTTGCTGTGTGTTTCCTGAGAGGTAAATGCTGGTTCCATGTTCAGTGTGGTATGAAATACCAGTGTGTTATGGCCAGTACAGCTGTTCAGCCCAGCTGGTCATCAGCACTGCCTAGGATTGGCACAGTTTGCAAGGAGCGTTTGTAAATACTGTCAATTATTAAAAGAGCCTTTTTAAAAGGAGCACAAGCATAGCTAGACTGGAATTGTAAACTGGCATTAAAACAGTTTGTGTAAAGATTGTAAAAAGAACCCCAAACAAACCCAAAACAACCAAACCCAAAAAAATC
>NW_008666326.1:19069-25306 GCF_000695815.1 Acanthisitta chloris | reverse complement strand
CCCAACCCATTCAGGTACAAAATACTGTTGTGCAGAAGATGTTTTCAGAGTGGAACTGCCATCTCAAATGAAGAGACAGAAGTTAGGGGATATGTGTCAAAGGCTTTTTGTCAGGAGTGTGTCCTGTTTGGTGGCAGGGACCAAGGTGGTGTGTGCAGGAGGATGTCCTGTGCTTCTCCTGGGCTGGTCCTCGTGGTGTCAGAGCTGGGGGAGGTCTTGTGCCTCTAAAGGTTTATGAATTTGCTATCTTTCTAATCCCTACACCTTTCCTTGCCTAGAAAAAGGATAAACTCACAGAGGTATTTCCTGGAGTGAGATCCCAAAAAGCTTTTGTTACCTTCTAGCTGCAATGACAACTGCAGTGGTGCAGTTGTACTTCCAATACAGTGTAGTACTTGGGCATGTAGTATGGTGTACTGGGATGGCCTTGAGGGCCTTTACATGTGAAATAAGTGTTCTTCAGCTGAGAATGTTTTTATTTATTACTTACACCATGACTTGAGCTTAGCACAGCTTTCAGGGTAGAATTCAAAAGAGAACATGAAGTTAAAAAGTACTATCTGACTCACTTTGTAAAACAAAGACAAATGTAAATTTGTAATTTCCTTATTTTTGGGACCAAAGATGATTTTAGTATTGTATAGTATATACTTTCTGAAAAATCCTAAGCACTTATTACTCTGCAGAGACATTATTTACTATTTGGATTATATAGAAGGGAAATAAAGTAGCTGTGAGAGACAACTGAATTTGAAATGTTAAGATCATTTGATGTACACATGGTTCATTCCTCCCTGACTTAATTTTACACAGAGGTACTGCTTTTAAGACTGTTAGCCAAACTGCAGTCAGCACAAAAAATCTCTTCACAAAATAAGGTAGAAAGCTAAAATTTATTTTTTTGGAAACCTGCATAGGTAAGTGACATTAAATTGCTTCTCTCAGCCAGTTGGTCTTGCTTGTAATTGCTGTCATATAGGGATAATTTCTTTGAGTCCTTGAGTCTTGAGCTCCATAAAGGGACTCAAACCCCACTGAAAGTAGAGCTGAATTAAAGCTAACAGCTGAACCCTGTAGGAATGGGATGCTTGAAACAGTAGCAGTTCAGGTTGGCCCTCTTTGGTCCAACAGAGCCCTCAGATATGGGATCTGTGTGTTTCTGCATGGAGAAGTGACTGTACATTTTGCAACCTATGCACAGACAGCAAAATACTGAACAGTAAGATCTGACTGGAGCAACAGCTAGGAATTGTTGTATAGTGTTGTGAGAATCTGTGTTTGCCTCTTGCTGCTCTGTGTGCTCAGTTTTGTCAGCCTGTCCGAGGCTGTTGCTCCTTCCTGTCATGGTGTGCAAACTGCCACAGGAGGAGTTCCTAAACCCACAGTTAGGAGCTGATGGAACAGTTTCTTCACTTCTTAGCAAAGCTGAGTCCTCCTTACTCCTCAGTTGGCCCTTTCAGTAGGTACATTCATGCCTCATTGATCTAATGCTTTAATATTTGTTAGGCCTTGTTCATTGATCTCTCTCTCTGCTTCAGTGTGAGGAAGATCAGAGTGCTGTGTCCAGTGTCCCTTTGCTTAACCACAGTGCTCCTTCCATTCCTGAGGGCTTAGGAGGCTTGGGCTGGATGTGTTGGGGGTGATGGGACTGTGGATGCTAGGGAGTGTTCTGCAGGTGTTTGGGTTAGCTTCCTGAGAGGAGCCACAATGCTTAGAGGCTGAGAGGATTAGAGATTCATCTACCTCTTGCCTTTTCTGAGGGACAATGTACAGGCTCTAGAGACGTGATGCAGGTCTTTCAGTTTGTGCTGTTTGTCATGGGCTTCGTATTTGGCAGCATAGCATCAGCAGTGATCTGTGCCTGGAAGCAGCTTCCCATCTTTTGCTTACACGATGTCTCTTCCACTGCATTTAAATGTAAGGAGCACTGTGTGGTGCTTCTTCATAGGCTTTGTCACATGTGTTGCACTGTGCATCTCATGGTGTGCTCTGTAGTTGTTTATCTCTTTGTATTTCATTGATCGGCTCTAGAAAGAGGAGGGGAAAGTTTCCACTTTTCCTTAAAGTAATAGTTTATTTCTTTCCCCTGTGAATTATTTTATACCCCGTGATGATCATCCCTTCCTAACACATCAGGCTTAGTGGGTCTTAAAATGCAGTGGGAGAACTGGTTTGCTACAAGCTGTGTGGACTGTTATGAGTGAATTAATCACTAGTTTTTCTATGACCTTTAAGGTCCCTAAGCAGATTTGGTATTTGTCATCTCTGTGCTCTTTGGGGATGTGCAGGCACAGCAAATGTTGACCTGCCACATGGTTTTATTAATGCAACCCTTTTTCCCCCCTGTTCCTTAGTCCTTGTTCTATATCTGTTTTCTTGTCTCACGCCAACTTTGTAAACATTTCTACTTGTTTTCTTTTGTGAGGGGAAAAAACCACACCGGAAATCCAAAATAAGCAAGACAAAATTTTTAGCGTATAATTAAAACCCAAACCCTGAACTTAATAGCAATTCAATGCAGAAAATAATATCCTCTCTCCTACTCAGCTGAGATACTGAACAGATTTGTATGTTAAAAGAATCAGAGCATAGAGAAGTTGTGCTGAAAGCTCTGGAGCCAAACCTCTTCAGCAGGTATTCAGGGTAAACAAACTGGGAGGCACTAGCTGATGGTGACTTTGAGATGTGATGGGGTGAGAAGGAAGCTTAACAATCCAGTGCTTTCAGAGTGGTATGTGACCAATAGCAATCCCCAACAGCAGAAGGAAAGATGCTTCTGCACCTGAAACAGGAGAGAGAGAGAGGCCTTCAATCAGCCCCGAGGCAGGTGTGGCTGTCCCTGACTCTGGGGCTGTGCAGAATATGGTGCAAGAGGCTCCACAGATGTTCTTGGGGCATCTTGTGGGCTGAGGAGTGTGATTGTCCAGGAGCCTCTGCCTGGCTCAGTGCATGGTTGGCCCACAGGCCTTGGTGTGGAGGTGCTGCTTGGGGAGCTCTGTGTCCAGCGGCAAGGATGGTTTCACCCTGCTGTCTGCTCAGCCTGAAAGGAGTAAAGTCTCACGGAGCATTTCTGAAAACTGGGCACTTGGTTCCAGTTATTTATAGCATGAAATAGTGGATTGTTTATTGTTTAAGGGCCTACAAAGCTCAGAAACACTTGTGCAGATAGAGATGTCCTGTGCATGTATTTCAATGGCAGCAAAAGCATTTAAAAATGATTCTGAAATAAGTACAAAAATCAGCAGAATGTCTTAAAATACCTTGTGGAAATGACTCCATATTCCTCTCTTTATTTTGACAGAGGGAGTTGGTTAAAATGAATTTATACTCAGGAAATCTCTGAATGACACTTTAGAGTTTTTTTCCTGGTATATTATTTTCCTTGTTAGCCACTTGGCAACCTTGTTAGATCTGTTGGACCAAGTCAGAGTGGTGCTGTCCAACCTGAAAGGGTTCCCTTGTTGGTTTGATCTTATTTTTGTCTTGTCTTTTTTAAATCTGTTTATAATTTAACCATTTGTATGCTAAAAGTAATCTTAAAAAGATCTGCTTACACTGTGATTTCTGATAGCCTTTAATTTAGAGTATAGAACAACAATCTGATTTTCTTTTGGGATATGCAGCTTTCAAAAGTGTTCTTATATATGCCCAGAAAGGAAAGTTGTCTATTTATCATAGGAATGTGATTAGATGGAAGTTCCCTATCCAGAATCCCAGTGCAGCTCTTTCCTATGTGCTGGATGGACCAGTTAGTAAAATTGCCTTTTAATCTCTATGGGTTAATAAATATTTTTTTATAACTAGCCACAGATATTCCTTTTTAAATTATACTTGGCAAACAGAAGATATTTAATTTTATATGCAATATACATAGTTACCTTGATTGACGTATTTATAACATAGAGCTTGTGTTTACTATGAAGGTTTTATCTGTATACCACGGGCTTGGTGGGTAGGACTTTAAGAAGCCAGTTAGCATGTATGGAAGGAGATGGAGCTGTCTTCAGGAGTTCAGAGTGAGGACATGGGAGCAGATTGTGTTCACAGAGTATCTGGGTGTTCTCATTTTGTGGTTGGGGCTGGTCCCTACAGCTGTTCTAGTAACATCTGGATGTGAGTAACAGGATGGAGTATGACCATCTGCCTCTTCAGACTGTCACAGGCTGTTGTCTAGAGTACAGGAAATTTCAGGGTATCGTATTGTTTTGCTTTGGACAAATGTCTCAACAGACATATTTAATGAAAACCTTCATGTGTCTGAAAGAAAACACCCTCTCAACTCGGCTGATTTACCTCTTAGGGTAACCTTGCAATCCCCAAAGTAGCATTGTCTGAATATTTTTAGCAATGTTCCATCTATCCCGATGTCTCCCTGTTGAAGTGGTTCTGGCTGTCACCCCTTTATTACAACGGTCTCTACCTTCATTTTTCTACTGTTTATACTTTAATCTTGAATGTTTACCGGTTTCTACTGGTTGGATATTGTGGAGGGAGAGTGTACCTTAGCACTACAGTTCATCCAGCTTTAACTCACACGTCACAGTTCTGGAGCGAGAAAATACTTTGATTTATATATTGTGGCCAATTTATTGCATTTTAAAATGATTTCTATACTTTAGACACAACATTTATGACATAATATAACGAATGACTTAGCTAATCAGTATACCTGTCTAGACTTACTCTCTTCTGTGTTAGTGTCATTTTGAAACTATTTGTATATGTTGAAGTTTGTAAGGGTTCAGGAACCCACAATAAAATAGTAAAGTATGTATTTATTTCTCATGATAATGCTCGATTTTGATTTGAAAGTTGACACTTTGTATGTCTGTTCACAGAATTGTAAACCAATACCGAAAAACTGCTTCACCTAGGGTGCCTTCCATATGTGGTACAGACACTTGTCACTCACAGAGAGAGATGTAAATTTATTAAACCAGTAAACACTATTTTTGTAACGTGACTCACTAACACATCTCTGGCTTCACTGTGCTTTGTTTCCACTACCACCAGTTCTATGGCTACTGTAGTCATTGCCTTCCCTTGGTGCACTAAGTCTGATCTCGTGGTGAATCACAGGATTGTGTCACCCTTGCTCTGCTCTGCCTTCAGCTGCCACCTCAGGTTGGAGGGAAAGCACATTGCTGGTGGGAGCTAGGTGCTCCAAATGTCTTTCCTTGAGCCTTGTGGGGAGCTGCTCAGTGTGGGATATCTGTATCCTTGGTGCTGGTTCTGGGTCCTCTAGGGAAACACTGCAGGCCCAATCCAAACATTCTGATTCTAGCTCATAATTCATGGTTTGTGGCATCTGAGGAAGGAGCATCCAGGCCTGACCACAAGACTCTATCCCTCAGGGATGTAGGTCCTATCCTGGCAGATTTGTAATTGCAAACAGCTCAGGAAAGGGGGTTAGAATTCCATCTCGGGCTGAGCAAAGGGGATGCAGTTTTCCTTATATCATATGAGCACAAGTCTGCTGTGTTGGTATTTTGCTTTTGAAGTAAAAACTGTAATGTTTTGTCATGGAAAATCTTGTGTGCAAATGCATGACCTGCCTGTTGTCTGTCCTTGGGCAATTCCCCACTGCCTCGGGGGCTGCAGATCAGGTGCCCACGGATCACCAAATCCTGGTCAGGGGTTTGAAGAATATCACAAGTTAGCACATGTTCACATAGAGAGAATTTACAGCCTTGGGGAATTTCACATTCTTTTGGTAAGTCCTTGAAGTTCTCCGAGCACAGGAGGACAGCTGAGGGCACAGCTGCTCTGGGTTCAGTTCCTCCAGCTGTGAGCACTGCCTTCCCCGTGCCACAGCTGGAGCCTCATCCAGCTCTGTATGTGCACATTGTTCTGTTAATGCTTGACCAGTCTCAAAGGCAAGGTACTCTACAAGAAAACATAACCTCCAGCTTGTTTCTACACCAGTAAGGATTTTCAGTATGCTGTGTGCTTCCTCCTCTTGGTGTCTGTAACAAAAACCACAAGCTGAAGACTTGTAATGTCTGGCAACACAGACAGCAGCCTTGTTTCTAAATCCATACTGTTCTAGCGTAATTTAAATGGTGTATTTATCAGTTTTAAATGTCATTTTGCTTTTCCAGTCTTTTGTATATGGGCACAATACTTTTTGTAAATTTTTTTTTTTATTTAGTTGATTTTCTGTCTTTTCTGTCTGGTATTGGAAGATTTGAGCTCTCTGGGTTTTCATGGTACTCTTCTGATCATTCTTCATAGTGG
>NW_008666326.1:10800-19043 GCF_000695815.1 Acanthisitta chloris | reverse complement strand
AGGGAAAATGGTAGTTTTCTAACACTTAGCCTGATCAATATAGTATGGAATCATTTGTGAAGGACTTCCTGTTTAATAAATGGACATATTAAAGTACTAAAGCCTCGTCTTCATCTGTAAAGGTGTGCTGGTTTGGGCTGGGGTGGAGGTAGTTTTCTTCCCAGTGGCTGGTCTGGGGCTGTGTGTTGTGTTTGTACAGAAGACAGGGGTGATAATGCAGAGATGTTTTTGTATTGCTGAGCGGAGCTCACACAGAGCCAAGGCCTTTGCTGCTTCCCATACTGCCACACTGGTGAGGAATTTGGGGGTGCATGGGAGACTGGGAGGAGACACAGCTGGGACAGGTGACCCAAACTGACCAAAGGGATATTCCATACCACAGGGCATCATGCTCAGTATATAAAGTGGGAGGAAGGAGGAGGAAGGGGAGGAACATCTGGGGTGATGGTGTTTGTCTCCCCAAGTAACCATTCTGTGTGATGGGCCCTGCTCTTCTGGAGGTGCTGAACACCACCTGCCTGTGGGAAGCAGAGAAGTAATTCCTTGGTTTGCTTTGCTTGTGTGTGTGGCTTTTGCTTTCCCTATTAAACTGTCTTTATCTCAATTTTTATAGCTTTTATCTCCCCAGTTCCCTTCCCCCATCCTGCTGGTGGGGTGAGCAAGTGGCTGTGTGGGGCTTGGTGGCTGCTAGGGCTAAACCACAACAAAAGGCAACAACACATAACCTCTGTACACGAAGTGTCATGACTGATGGTTGATAATCCACTCAGTGCAGCTGCTAAACACACTTTCTATACAAGACAGTGGCATAGGGGTTAAACATCCACACAGCAACCCTGGCTGAGGGGGTTGTGACTGTCTCCAGCAGGACAAACTTCATGAATGCAGGAGTTAATGAAAAGCCATGTATAGAGTCCTTGACGAGAGGTCAAGAGCAGCAGAAAGCGTGTGGAACTGCTTTTACTGCTCCAGTGGTTGTGATGGGATTGCTCTTGTGACTGTTACTCCATCTACTACACTGCAAGGGGCCAGAATGCTCTGTCTGTGATTTGCAGCATGATGTTTGGGGCTCAAAAGGAATGTTGGGCTCGAAATGGCACAGTGAGTAACACTCTGCCACCTCATGCCCTGTAGGTTTTAAGTTCTACCTTGATGCAGTTGGTTTTGGTTTCCAGATGCTTTAGGTGTGAGGTGAAACCGCTGAGTTAATAGGGGTAAGTGTGAATAGATTTGAGAATATGGGAAATTTAGATATTAGGAAGAGGTTTATTTTCCTGTGAGGATGGTGAGGCACTGTCCTAGGTTGCCCAGGGAGGCTGTGGCTGCCCCAACCCTGGCAGTGTTCAAAGCCTTGAGCAACCTGCTCTGGTGGGAGGTGTCCCTGCCCAGGGCAGGGGATGGGACTGGATGATCTCTAAGGTCCATTCCAACCCTTAACATACAATGATACTATGAATGAAACTATATGCTTGCTATGCAGACATTCAAGTCTTCTGCTTCCCCACACACCAGGCTGGTGGGAGCTTCTCAATACCTTAGTGGCTGAGGTTGCACTGCTGTTCACTTGGTACCTTAGAAATGACTGTGTCAGTGGGAAATTTAAGAACTTTTAATGGTATCAAGTGAAAAGCAAAACTAGGTGGAGTACTGGACAGAGTGTTCAAAGACCAGCAGAGCCTCTTATTTCAGTCAGAATGTAAAAAAGCTGCTTGGAAAGGTGTTTTGAAGTCCTTAACGTCACCTGTCCAAGACTGAACAAGTCCACAGATAAATGTAAAAGCTTTTTGCTAGGAGCAGGAGGAGGGAGGGAGTCCTTCAGTCAGTGTGAGAACTGTATGAAGGCACTTAACCTGTGTTGCCAGCTGGGCAGTTTCCCTTTCTGCTGGTGGCTTTAGGTCAGTGTGTAGATCATAAAACTTCTGACATTGTTTCTACAAAGATTTTTTCCACACTTGGTGTTGGAAACTCTCTCCTGCTGCATGCTGGTCAGCAAGCCCAGGGATTCCAAGTGCAGTAGCTGTGCTCTAGCTGCCATGAAGGCATGAACTAGGCTGCAGGTTTTGGAAGTGGCTCCTATGTGGATTGTGATTGAAAAGGTGTGTGATGAGGACACTGCTGATCCACTGAAGAAAAGGACCTAATTAAGGGCTTGATGCTGCAGGTTAGTGTTGTGCTTATCTTCTGCAACCTGAATTGCAGAGAAACCAGTGCTCCCAGTGCTGCTCTGATCTTACCAGTTGAGGAACACAAGCAAATGCACAAACACAAAAGCCAAACTGACTTTTCCTCTGCTCTACACCAGACTCTGAGCTTAGTGTAATATTGCTGACAGAAAATGAAAAGACAGTCAACCCTCTCCCCCCGGTCAAAATTTGCTTTAAAGTAAGTATTTTAAATTTAATTTTCTGAAATTATATTCATAAAATACAGCACTGTGTTTGATTTCAATCACAGGATCAGATCTTTTTAATGAAAAAGTTGGAATCTTACACAAGTGCTTGACCCTGGGAGCAAACTGCTTAGAAATGAATGTAATCATCACGTACTTAAAAGCTAATCATGAAATTCTCTGGGCAGGCATTTCACTGCATGGCTGCTAAAGCAGTCCTGAAGCAACTAAGGAGCCAGTTTGTTTGCTGCCTCTGTTGACTTTAGCAGTAATCCAATGTGAAAAAAAGGACTAGAAAACGTGAGTATATTTTGGGTTATAACGTGTGTGCAGGGTGAACCCAAAGGGAACTTGTTTGCAGTGTTGTTAGCTGCCAAGTGAGAGCATTGCATCTCCAGCGTCTATTCAACCTGCAAAGACTAGTTCCTCGTTAAATTCTTTCATGCTTATGCTCTAAAGATGAAGTTTGTCCTCACGAGCTGTGCAGGCAGGAGTGGTTGGTCCCCAGGGCTGGATCTGTGCTCTGCCCACCTCCCCAGGACAGAGCTTCTTACATCACTGCCCCATGTGCTGGGCAGAGCCAAAGCAGGAACATCAGGGCTTAAAATAAGTCAAGACACCCAATACTTGTATTAAAAGAGGTTTAATCCAGCATGGCTTCTAAACATTAACCATGTACTAGTTTCCAACCATGACATGCAGTACATTTTTTAACTAAAAACCCAGAGAAATACAAAAGGAGTACAAAAAGGAGCCCAGGTCCCCTGATGTCACAGTGTGTGAGTGAAATGTGACAACAGAAGAGAAAGAAACATGGAACTTCGGACAGGAAAAGGTCCAAGGAGGTCTTTCCCATAGAGGCAAAATTTGTCACATTTAGAAGCAATCACGTGTTTTGCTTTTATTCCCTCAGAGGTCAGGAAAGAGGAGATGTGGGAGCTGCCTGTGGCCAGCTCGGAATCTGAGCAGCACCTTCCCAAACAGCTGCTCCCTGCCAGGTACTGTGCTGTGCCTGGCAGCAGCCAGCTGCTAGCAGGGACTTGGAACCCAAGTGGGAATTTCATTCCAAAGGAAATCTGCCTTTACTGTTTTATCCCTGTTCTTCACTTACTCTGTTAGTACCATCTGCTCCCTCTTTAATTACTCTCTGTTAAGGCCACCTGTCCTGGTACTGTACGGATTCTGTAAGGATATGTGCAGCTTTCTTTGGCATAGACCTGTCTGCTGGCACCTGTAGGAGCATGCCAAGCTTTTCCCAAGCAGTATTTGTTTATAGCTGGACGCAAATATTTCCAAGTAGGTTAGGCTACCCATGAAAACACCTTGTAAATTCCGAAGGCTTTCCCCTCGGAATACACCACAAGATAAATTTATGTCCTTCCAGGGAACAAAAAACCCAAACCAAACCACACACACACACACAGAACAAAGGGATCTGGGAAAATGAATTCCTTGGGGACATTGTGTAGTTTGGAGGTTGGTTTCTTTGCCTTTTCACAGTGGGGAGGGTGTAGTGCCCTCCTGGGGCTCAGGTACCCTGAGTGTGGCAGAAGGCAGCAGACCAAGGCTGGTCTCACAGGAGCACCAGTGCTCACAGCACAGAGCAGGAGGTCAGGCAGTGGAACCTTGTGCACAAACACTTGCAGACTTCCCTAGGCAGGCCCTGCTGGGTGGTGGTTGGCAGGCCTGCCTTCCCTGGGCATGCAAACACGTATGGGGGTTTCCACACAAACTGCAGGAAAGGAGCTGCTAAGAGGCTGCCTCACCTGTTCTGCCTTGTGTCTGTGGTGAAACTGCAGCAGATGGGATGTGACTCCACCCAAGCAGCTTAAAAAAAGTGGTACTGAATGTTTGATGAGCCCTGTGGCACAATTATATTTTGAGGTTTGCTCTTGCTGCAGATTTCCAGTTGTCACTTTTTCTTGTCACAGACTGGCAGTAGATATAAATGTATTGAAACAAACAGGCTAACTATAATTCATGCCTTCAGTGCTTGAGAGTGGAATATTCAGACTTCAGATAAGGAAATACTGTTAGTTAACCAGGAAAAGTACAAATAGAGGCACTCAAACCTCTCTTCTTTGGCACATCAAGAGGTACAAAAGCTCTAAGTATTAAAGATCTGGGAATAAGAAAGCATGTTAAAAGCTCTGGCTATACACATAAGATGCTGTTCCCATGGACTCAGGACACTGTAGTGCTGAGTAGGGAGGGGCAATGGAGAACTGAGCTGTGTTGTTTGGAACACACCTCTGAGACAGGCTGAACTACTGTAGCAGCTGTAGTTCTGAAGGAGTGTCTGATGGCATTGGAAAGAGCCTCCACATCACTGCCCTGTCTGTGCTTGGGTGATTCCATAAACAGTGAGGTGGAAAGAGGATCTGGAGGCTGAAATATGGGAGATATTTCACTTGGCAGTGCATTCAGCAAAGAGGAAAGTGCCTGATCATCTTCCCTTCATGCTTGGTTGGTGTTTGGTTCTTCAGTCTGAGTCGGAATCATAGTCCTCATCTGAGGGGTAAAACAAGGAACAAAAGTGAAAATGAAAACTGTAAATCCCCAGTAGGTCTGGCTGGGAGGGAGAGATATGCTGCTCCTGGCAGGAGTCTGCTTCAAAGGCACAGCACATTTGGGGAAAGGCATGTGCAGCAACAGTTCCTGCTAACAGGGTGGAAGTGTGAGTGGTGTTTCAAAGGAGTTGGGAAATGCTGCTGAGAGGCACCGAGAGCAGCAGCGGCAGGTGCCGGTTCCGATGACAGGAGCAGCAGTGGTGCTGTTGGCAGCACGACCACCAAGGGAAGTCTGTGCAGGCAGCACATCCTGCCTGTGCTGCAGAATTGCTTTGTGGGTCACGGTTCTGCACTGCCAGTTCAACGTGGCTGAAAGGCAGAAGCTGTTAGATGTTAAGCAATCCCAACAGGCCTAGGAGGAGCACATTTCTGCCCTGGGCAGCTGAGAGCCCCAGTGAGTTTGGGGCTCCAGGGCAAGGCACTCCCTGCACGGCCAGACCAGCACACAAAGCTGTATGACTGCCTATCTGTGAGTTTATGCATTTCTCTCCCCATCTCCAGGCAAATTAGATCTAATCTTTAGCCTAATTTTGTCCCCTTGTCACCTGATCATCTCCTGAGGTCAGTTGAGGTTTTAGTCTTGACCGTCTGTTTCCTGTGACCTGTTCCTTTAATGCTTCTGTTCTCTCTCTTTTTGGCCGAAACTTGCAAATTTTGAACAGTCTACTAAAATCCCTAGAAAAGACTGTTAGCACTACTATACACCTTCTAGGATTCTAAGCACACCTTGGGTGTTTGTTTTTGAGGGGGTTTGTGGGGTGTTTGAGGGGGTTTGTGAGTTTTGTGGGGGGTGGTTTGGGATGTTTTTGTTTTATGTGTGGAGCAGTCCTTTTCATCTGTATGGGTGCAGTGAGTAGTGTGACAGGGACATGAAGCCCAGTTTCGGCTCCTGGGCACAGCAAAAGAGTCACCTCTGTCCTGACTTGAATTGGATTTGAACACCCAACTGTGAGTCCCTCTTTTTATCTTTCATCCAAGTGGATCTGCCTGATCTGTACCTCCTGTGATAGAAAACAAAGTGGTAACAATCTTGTTATGCTGTTTGGCCCTTGCATTTCAAGACCATTTGCCCCCAGATGCTCAAAGCTGGTTGTAAGAGGCAATCATGATAAAGAGAAGATAAAGAGCAAAGCACTACTGGACACAAAAGACTGTGGGCTAATGGATGCTAGTTATTAAGTTACCAAGCAAGAAAGGCAAATGCTTGCTTGTTTTTACAGAAAGGTATTTTGATGGGAGAATAAAGTCTGTGCTGCACAATAGTTTCTATTAGTGGATTTGGGGCCTTCAAAGTTAGATGGTGCAAAACTGTGAGGAACTCCACGTTCCTGGCTTGCTAGTCACCTTTGTAAGTCACTGAAATTCCAGTTGTTGTATTTGAGGGCTAAACAGCTTCATAACTGAGCATAGTTGTGGCATACAAAACCAAGGTAGCCAAGAACAGAATTCTTACTGAGTATGAGCTCTTGCTCCCCTACAGAGGGTGAAATGGAGAAGAGAACCTCAGGTTACATGTGTAACCAAAACAAAATTTGGCAAAATTTGACAAAATTTTACCCACCTTCTGACTTGCGCCCCTCGGGGGGATCAGCACTGCCTTGCTTGAGGAAAGTGACCAGTTCATTGAAGGTTATGTAGAAATCAATGGCAAACACTATCGTGGCTATAAACCCAAACACCTACAATGGCAGAACAACACCCTCTTTAACAACAGGCCATGTCTGCAAACGACAAACCAAAACAAGCTGAACCAACACAAGAAAAACTCTTGATGAAAGCTTGGGCTTGGTTTTCTTGGCCTGTGCCTTTCCAGAAAGACAAGGAAGGGAAATGCCTTGTGACTCACTGGCATCCACTAAATTACAGCTAATTTGGGAGCCTGAGAAGAGGTTCCTGCAATTGCTCCATCAGATGTGTCCTTAGCTCTTCCCCAGGCCCCATCTCTCTCTGGCTCTGGGCACTGAGAATCAGCACTGCTGGGATCTATGGGAGAATGCAGCCTGCACCTCCACCATCCCAGGGCATCTCTTTGCCATCAAGAAATCTTGATTGCTCTGGAAATATTTTTTTTACTGGTTAGCAAAGAGACATGACTATTGCCAAGTAAACTAGATTGAGATTCAAATGGTTTTGGAGTTCCCTATTCAGCAGCAGCAACATGCCAAGGCCAGGCTGGGTTTCAGCCTGAGAACCCAGGGTAAATGCACTTGCATTGCTCCATGGTGGAAGGACAAAGATTATTTCAGCCTGAGAACCCAGGGTAAATGCACTTGCATTGCTCCATGTCTAGGTGGAAGGACAAAGATTAAAACAAGGGCTTTGTTTTGAACTGTGTGTGACTTGGGCTGCTTTGGTAAGGGCTGCTGGCCAACACTGCTGGGTATTGTTCATCCTTATCTTTAAAAATGATTATGCAGATTTTATTTATGTTGCATACATTATTGATGCTCAGAGTCAGGTTGCAGATGGAGGGGCTGTATTGTATTTCTGAACACAGAATGCTGATGGTGAAGGCTCTTTTCTGGGCAGTCCTTATACTGGAGGGTAAAATGACACTGCTCTTGTTTCAACCCATCCAAGTAAAATTAAGCAGTAGAGGCAGGAGGCTGAAATTACTTAATTTAGACTGGCCTTAGTAGTTACAGGTTTGATTTTTTTATCAGTTATTCCCTCCATTCAAGGATCTTGATGCTCTTTGCAAGAACAGAGTTTACCTTCTCTGCACAGGTGGTGAAACAAAAAAGCAGAATAGGTGCCTTTCCCAAAGAGCACAGTTAACACTGAGCAGCACTGTTAGGATGAAAAAGCTACTCACTGATTCAAAACACGTTTCTCTGAATAACTGACCATTTCATCTTTGCTTTAGGCAAATTAATTTTCAGCTAATTGAAGAAACTTCTGCTACTTGCAATGGGGTTGAAATCGAACTGTTTCTAACGTACACCCATATGCAGTTCCTCAAAATACTCCAGTGGAAAGCTCCTGCCTACTCACCCCTGCTGCTTTGGATGCTCCATCGTTGTATTTCGAGACAGCAGCAATCGAAATGGCAAAGTAAATAATGGCAGCAGTGACACACCGCAAGAAATCCTGTGAAGTGAGCAATGTTGCATTCTTAGATTAGTCATGTATTTCCAACATCCAAACTCCTCTGAAAACAGTTGTGGAACTGACCACTAAAAACCTTTGCTGTTGCAGAGGGACTTGCCTGATGCTAGTGTGTGACCACAGCTTGGTATGCTGCAGCAGATGAACTGCTCAGTTGGGAAATGTTTTGAAATAAG
>NW_008666326.1:1278-10781 GCF_000695815.1 Acanthisitta chloris | reverse complement strand
ATTCCTGCTCTTGCAGATGCTGCTATACCTCCTGCTTTTAGCATGCCTGTGCCAGGCTGGCCTTCCTTCAGGCTGAGGAGGGCTGACTCTGGCATTTACCTCGGAGCGCACCAAGAGCTGCAATGGAAGAATCATCTGAAATGCCCTAAAAAGTCTCTTCTTTAAGCAAAACTGTGGTACTGGAGGTTCAGGAGAGTACCAGCTCCCCTGGGAACACGTATGTGCTTGTCTCTCCATGGATGCAGACCTACATGATGATGTTCATGTTCGTCTGTCTGTAGGAACCCCTCATTCAGGAGCTCAACACTTTGTGCAGTGTTGAAATGATTTATACTTAGTATGTCCACTTGTAACTCCAGCAGCCTGCCTGAAGTGCACATGGCTGTTGTGAGCATCCAAATATGTGCTTCTGGGGCTGAGGCTGCCGCTCTGCAGGGCAGGGCCGTGCCCTGTGACTCCAGCTGCAATGTGCTGGAGCAACAGTGTCTCTGAAGTGTGTATTAAATGGAAAGCTGTGATTCCCAGGACACGTGTAAATCATGGGAACTGCAATAGTGACATCCTGAGCTCTGTTCACAATTAGCTCTTCTGCCTTTTCAGACCAGATGGATGAGTAAGATACCGTCTCAAAACACAAATCCTGCAAGAAACTTGACTCTTCTGAAGTCAGGACAAGGTCTGTTATCTACATTCTGTGGCTGCAGTATATTATGCTAATGGCCATAATAAACATACAAGTGCCTTTTTTGTCTTAGTTCTGGAATCAGACACACATAGAAAATGGGAAAACGATGGAACTGAGATTACCCACTGAAAACTGTGCACAGTCATAGTCAGTCACTGATACTGTTTTATCCATCAGTGGCCTTGCTAATGTTATTTTTATACACTGAGAGCTCTAGTTCAAATCTCACTATGATGAAGTATTGCCAGTGCCAAAAGAGAATCCAGACTGATTGGAGGGGTATTTTTTGAGGCATTTGTACTGCTGGACAGATGCTCCCTTTGCAGTGTGTGTCTGAGGCAGGAGGGACATCCAGTGGCCAGGGATGTCCTGCAGCCACTCACTGAGCACTCCCTTGGCAGCCACTGCCTGCCTGTGTGGGCAGGGACTGCTCTGCTGGCAGCAGCTCAGGGCTCCCCCGTAGAAGCAGCTGTCAGTGTGTTTGCATGTGGGTATGACTCTGCCCCTCAACACCACTTGCCTGAGAATTTAGAAACAGTGTAGTAAGGTCTAAGCATTGCTGACATTGTGCCTGTTTCCCCATTTGCAAGGGTGGCAATAGTAAGGAGCCCCCAGCAGTGGTCAGACTGACCGAGGCTGATGCTGTCTGCCTCTGGAGATCCAGCCCAAAGCCATTTGCCTGGACTCAAGCATAAATTCTGTGCTTTGATAAAGCCATGCTTTGTGTCAGCACCAAAAGAGCTACAGTGTATAGTTCAGCACTCTAAAGAGAGCTTTGGGATCTTCTGAACAAGAGGCATCATGGACATGTTTCTAAAAAGACGGTGAAGATAAGTCAGCCTGAACTCCTGGACAGTCCCTTTTACTCCTGTTAGACTTGAACAAGAGACAACAACATGGACATGTTTCTAATAAGGGGTGAAGTTGTTAATAGTCAGCCTAAACTCCTGTACAGTCCCTTTTACTCCTGTTACACTGCAGAATTAAGTCTGAGGGTTTATATTGCACATTTCACTTACCGTCAAAGGCCAGTAGAGTCCTTTAAACTTCTCATTAAGTTTGGAGGCGTAGGCAAAAAAAAGAAACAGTGCCAGCAGAAACTCTAGGAGTGGTGCCATCATGAAAGAAGCTGCTAGAGATGCAATATAGCAGATAAAGATGATAAATGACAGCACCTAGAGTAAAGGGAAAAGTGGTGTTTATTCGCATGGAATAGCAGAGCCGCAGGCAGCCAAGCAGCTTTGAAGTGTTATTTTCCCTGTGTATCTCTGTCAGTGCTGCTGGTGATGGCATAGCTTGCTTCCTACATTTTTTTTTTCCTTAGGCCAAATGAGTTTTCTTGTTTAGCATGGAATAAATCTGAAGTAATGGTGTATATCTGAATGTGTGTGAAATCGCTTTTCCGGAGCGCTGGGTGGATTTGCACCTCTCGGAGTTGGTGATTTGCTCTGGATTGTAAACAGCTCTGACAACATAATTTGGAAAATGGAGTGGGGCACAGCCAAGCAAGCAGGCCTTGAAGCTTTCAGCCGTGACAGTTCTCATTTGAAACCCAAATCATTGCTCAGACAGCCCAAAGTAACACAGTGTTTATAATCCTCTTAGAGTTAGAAGAAAAAAACTCTGCTGATGACGGATAGAAAAGGGCCAAGAATTAATTGTTCTGTGATTTCTGGAAGTATCTTCTTTTAGTTTTCCAGTGTAAACAGCTGTTTTAGAGAGTAATAGGACAGATAACTCCCATAGATTTGTCTTATCTCCATGATGTTTCCTAACTCTAAAAAACAATAAAAATGGCATTTGTTTTCCCATCCTATTAAAATACCTTTGGAATATAGTTTATGGCTCTAAAATCGAAAGTTTCACAATGGGAAAATGGCTCAAGAAAATGAGTGCTGTGCTACACTCGTGGACTTTCAGCTGCAGAGCTTGTGAAAGTGGGAGGGGAGGGAACAACCAACAAACTTAATAACATATTCAAACCATGTGCTGGGAGTTGGTCACCTCCAAGAAGAGGCTCAAGCTCTGTAACCTTGCAGGGAAACTGGTTGTTGTTTTCATGTTGGTTCATCAGCTTAAAGTAACAAGAGCAGCTATGATACTGAAAAGCACATTTCGTGCCAGTATTACGTGCCAGTTTGCACCTTGACTGCTCTATCCAGCCTTGGAGAGAAACCTCTGCCTTCCCAATGCCCAGAGATGCTTCTGGCCAGCATGGCAGTGAGTACTGTTTGAGCATTAGATTACAAGGATCTTTTGAACCTTTAAACTCTAAATTGGGACACTGACATTCCCACTCGTACAGGACTGAAAATAAATGTATTATTTCCCCCAGGTGGCAAATCTGAAAGCAGATGTGGCTTCTGAAAAGCTGATCAATGCATTTGCCTTGGTAAATCTCAGCTCCATGGATTTCTTTGCTTGCTGCGAACACGTGCTCCTTGGGACCATGTGCACCTCAAAAAAAAACATTGTTACACTTGAATGATAAGGCTCCTATAATTAATTATTGATTATTATGCCTATGAGAGGTCAGTCAACCCTCAAACACGTGCATCAAAACAGCCTGTCTAGGTTTAGGGGGAAACTGAATAGTTCAACCCTGCTGCAGTAATTTCTTGACTGAATTAATTAACAAGCCTTGACTCTAAGCCTGTTTTTGGGGAGAAGGCTGTCAGTTCTTGACCAGGATGCTAATAGCTGCAGTATATTGTTTGCATCCATCAGGACTGGGTGGTGAAGTTAGAGAGGATGTGACATTTTTAGTCAGAGACTATATTTATCTTAAAAGGCCTATGCATTGTTCCTGTTTCCCTGGGTTCTCAGAAACTGACCTGGTATAATACAGAGTTCATTTTGGCCTCCAGGCCTGTTACCTGTTAATACTTACCCGATTTGTTGCTACTTATCCTATTATTATTTGCTTATTTGCAGGTTTTTCTAGAGGTTCATATAGTGGAGGGAACTCATTCACTGTACCTCATCCTTAGCATGGTACTTTCTTTCTGTGAGTGGAAACTGGTAAGTACTCTTCAATTTGAAGAGAAGTGGATATAACAGAGCTTGAAAACTACTGAAAGGAGAGAGGACTTCTTCCTTCCTGTCACACCCACCACCTTCCCAGCCCCAACAACAAAGACCTTCTTTGTGAATCTGCTTCAGTGGCACTTCTGAAACACAGTTTAGATATGGTTTCATGTCTTCTTGGATTAAAATGAAATCACCATGTATCTAGGACATTTCATTCTTGTTCTGGTGTTGAAAGAAAGTATTCCTTATTCTGGCTGAAGGAAAGGCTGAGATGGCTCAGCTACAGGGAGGAGATGTGTTCAGAATAGGTCCCACCAACCCAAACCCTTTCAACAGCAGAACATTAGACCTCAATCTGCTACAGCTCTTATGAAAGGATTAAATGCAGTGTTAAATAACACCAACTACTACAGCAGCGAGGGGACATGGAGAGGCAAATTTCAGGTATGTAAGTTGATGATGCACAGTAGAGATCCTTTTGATCTTGATTCTGGTACAGTACATCCTGTGCTCTGTCTGCCTTTGCACAGAGAAAAAGTTTTCCTGTCAGAAGCATTAAGTGTTAGGTGAAAGGAAGAGCCTTTGTGTTCTCTTGTCAACTTTATGGTTACCAGACCAGTTATTTGTTCAAACCAACCCCTCTGTTACTGGTAGATCACAGCAGTCTCCTGCTGCCTGTTCCTCAGCCCTGCAGGATAGCAACTGTATTCTCATCATCACCACCCTCACTGGTGCCCATTCCCCACTCCTGACTCCACTTGTCAACATCCTGTTGTGCAGGGGAAGTGCATGACAAGGCACATTAAGAAAAAGACACCCTTGAATTGCAAGGCATTCCTTGATTTCAACAGGTTATTGATCATATTAGTAAAGGGGAAAGAATATCACCTGAAGAATGATAACTGCTCTCCATTTAAATATCATTCCTCATTTTGGAGGCACTTGGAGACTGAAAAGGCCCAAGGAAGATTTTATGTGGAATATCCACCTATAAAATAGTGGACCAGATTTTGAGAATGAAGGTTTATAAGACTGTACTTTCAGATGCTACAGCCTTCACTGGGGGAAGGCTGGAAGGCATGGAAAGGGCAGGGAGGCAGACACTGGAAACAGCAAGAGAGAAAAGGGAAGGAGGTGCCTGAAGGCTGCCAGCTGATGGCTATGGTGCTAACACTTTGTTCTTTGGCTTTCTTGGTTTTTGCCTCCTGTCACAGGCCTGACATGGATTTTGATGCCAAACCTAATTGGTGGTTTGGTGACAGCCCTGTGTAATAAAACAGCCCACAAATTGCAGGGTTTTGATGGTGTTTCTCATTTCTCTTTGTGCAGAGCTCATTTCCCCTTCTGACAAGTGGAGTGCACAGGCTCCTTAAGCAATACTGGACATTGTCTGTTACTGTCTTTTCTGATTTATAAAAGTGAGTAGGTATCTTGTTATCTTGTCTGACCACTTGATTGCACTGCCACTAACTTGAGCATTTGATAATATCTTAAAATTTGGGAATTTTAAAAGTACACCTCACCCCCACAACACAAACACTGACGTGCCAGCCTGTACCCAGAAATAATGGCACCTACTTACTTACTTTTCTTACTATTACTTTACTACTCTTACTTTTCTCAAAGACTTCAAGTCTTTGAGACAAACATCTGGCAAACTGAAAGTTGCTCTAAAACCTCAAAACTAACCTTCAGAATACAGCCTGACCCCTCTAAAGACTGTCAAATGACCCACTGCACATCACACTTGTTCTGCATCCTTTCCTGAGTCTGTGTGTTGAAGAGTCATTTGAGAGAAAGGTCAAGCAATGAGACCTCGTTTTTCTAACAGCTCTGTTTCTATGCTGAAAAAAGGGAAGAAAGAGAAAGTTTGTGAGGCTCAATGCAGTTGCAAGCTCATTTCTAGCACTTTCAGAAAGCACTGCTGCTTCTGGGAGAAAATAAACGTAATGTTTTACCAGTTTTGTCCATTTGTATTTACACAGGGTTTTTTCTTCCCCCCTGCTTTGGATTACATCCTCAGCACTGATAGCAGCTTGGAGTCTGAGTTGTTCCTGTGCTGCTGCTGGAAGATTAGTGTGACTGTTGCCAGCTTCACTGTGGAGGAATATTTGGATGCAGAAAGCCCTGGTGCAGCAAAGAGCAGGACAGGATCCTTGGCAGCGGTAAGACTATAAAGAGTATAAAAAATCCTGGCAAAAAAAGAAGCCTGACTTTTCATTGAGCACCTTTTATGTACATTCCCCACCAAATTTTGAGCACCTTTTATGTACATTCCCCACAAAAAAAAAGACAAAAGAACTATTACACAGTACTTTTTCTTTTCTAAAGAAACTTCTTTGGTGCTGTGTTTCAGAAAGTCATTTTTTCCCATGTAAATATTACTTAATACTCTGTTGCTGGGCTGCTTACACTGGCCAGGCATTATGAAGTTATAACTCATCATATAACCAGTTTGCAATTGAAGGGCTAAAAAATAACCAGTTACAATAGTGAGAGAGCACAGTGTCCCTGAAGGGAGGGAGGACTGCTGCAGTGCTGAGCTCATGGCAGATTACGAGGGTGTTTGTCTCTGTGCAGGGAGAACAGACCCACTGCAGCCCATCGGGGACATGTGTGTGTCAGGAAGGAGCTGACATCACTGCACGCTGCTCTGCTCGGTCACAGCTCCTCAGCTCCTGCTCCTCATCAACCCTCCACAGACACAAACACATTTCCTTAAGGTTTTAGAAGTGGGAGGCAGTGATATCTTTTGGACAAGAGTGCATTTTGTTCCTGTGAGACAGTAAACTGAAAGCAGGTCACTTAGCGGTCTCTGCTATTCAATTACTACTTCTCTGTCGTACCCGTCGTGAAGTTCCTGGTTCCCCCAGAATTAGCTGCAAGGATGGTGGTTGGGCTACAGACCCTGAGAAAGGCACAGGAGTCTTCAGAGGAGACTTTACACCGAGCAGCTGGAAGTCTCAGTTAGGAAGGGCAGTTCAGAGAAGACTGAAAAGACAGAAGAAAGACAGGAAAAGAGGAGAGAAACAGGCACAATGATTTCTACATCCGTTATGTCACCACAAAGGTGACACAATCTTACATATTCATACTGCATTTTTATATGAAACATAAATTGTAGTGCCTCTGCAAACTGGCTTCAGGAAACTATGGAGATGCCAATGAAAATGGTCACCAGGACAAACATATAAGCTTGACTGGAACAGCTGGGGGAGCAGTAGAATGCAGAAATGTGGACACTGCCTGGGCTAGCTCTGGTGGCAGGTGTGAGAGTGGCTGTTAAATGGTTACAACACTGGACAGAGGGAACTGAAAATTGCATGTCTTGAGAGGGAAAAGGGAATGGATGAGATGCTGAACTTGAAGACAGCAACTTGAGTATTTAGGAAAAATGAGTAGCTTAAGAAGATGTAAAAATATATAGAAGAAATAATGGTATGGCGGGAGAATAGAAAGGAAAAAAGAAAAAAATGAACCTGGGCAATAAAGAATGGTGATTAGAAAGTGGAGGAACAGGACAGAATAAATAGGATCAGGAAAGACAGCAAAGCTTATACATGTACTTCATGTTACTGCTTTTTTTCTGGCTCTGTAGCTATCCCAGGTGGAATAAAAATTTAATAAGGCAGGTTAGTGGGGGGGTGAACTAGATGTTCCCCAGAGGTTCCTTCCAACCCCAACCTCTCTGTGATTCTGTGGAGATCAAAAGAAAACAGAGCAGGGGGTGGCGGGAGGATAACTTCCTTATTTGAATAAAATCTGAGATTATAATTAAGCTTCTAGCAGTAATCAGCTTCCTCACCAGCCTGACTTGTTCTAGAGGAAGCACCAGAATGCTCAGACGTGAAAATGACACCAAATGTTGCACAGATCTACAGTCCACGTGGAAATGTGTGGAAGTGTTATTTCTAAAAGTGGCTGCAGCAGTTTGCTTCAATCTGAACAGGGCAGTCCTGGCTGGCAGTGCTGAGCTCCCCAGCTCTGGGTGCAGCTGCCTGGGACACCTTCCCTGGGACTCCCTGGCCGTGCAGGAGCTCTTGGGTGGCACTGCAGGGAAAGGCAATGTGGCACTTGCCTGAATGCACAGAGGCGTCTGCTTTGACTTGTGACAGCTGAACTGGTCACTCACAGGTCACTTCTGCTGGGCAAACAAGGCTCCTGCCGGAGCACACAGTCTGTGGTTCTGGGGGCTGAGAGCTTTGCTGAGGCAACTCCTGTTCCCTCTCTGCCACAGAGCTGAAAGGAGAAGTGCAGCCGTGTGCTGCAGTCAGGCTGTGCCTGGAGCAGCTCTGGAGCTTCGAGGGCAACACACTGTGCAGCCTGTGGTGCTTTGCTTTTTGAAGGCTGAAAACCTGTGAGTTTCCTGCAGCCGCAGAGCAGCTCTGCTCTACCTGCAGCAATGCTGCTCTCTGCACGGCCTGGAAGCCAGAGAAATACAGTGCATTTCTGGTGAACTGCCAAGCTGCTGGATAATGATGTGACAGAGATACTCAGTAACAGTAATGAGGACCCCGCTCTGTTTCTGAACAAAAGACACTATTCAAAATGTGTATGCCATGAATCCTATTTACATATGTTTATGCAGAACCCAACCCCACCCCACGTTAGCACTGTCAGAGAGCAAAAACGAAACGTTCAGGACAAGACACACAAAGCTAAAGATGAAACAGATTTAAACTATGATAGATTTAACTTGGACTCATCTTCAATTACTTGGCATTGCGTTTCCCTAATTGTATACAGACTACATTTACTCTGGGGCCTGTGTTGTCTTCAAGGGTTTCTTCTGGCAAAGCTGAGACAACTGGAGAGAAACTACTGCTGCCTCCCCTCTGCCAGGAAACAATGTCCCAAGCACGTGGGATGGCCTGCAAGGAGCACACAGAGAGCTTCTCTGCAGCTTCAGCAGATGGGATTTTAGAGCTGCTTCCAGCCAGCCAAACCCTCGGGAAGCACTGAGTGGCCTTATAAAGGATAAACCCCTGTTTTGTCAAGACAAAGCAGTTTTTATTACTCCAAGGAGGCATAATCAGTACTTCTCTATGACAACAAAAGGGTGAGTCTGATCCCATGACCAAAACAGTATTCCTCAAATGTGTCATCATCCAGAGAAGTTAAGAAGCCAGTCTGAGAGCCATCATCTACTGGCTGTGAGCTCGTAGAGAAAATTCCAGTATATGTTATAGTATGTAACAAAAACATGTGCCAAATAGCCAAGTTAGCTGGGCTCTGGTATCTCCTGAATGTGTGCTACAGATGCCTTATGATGGGGTACTTGGAATTTTTTGGTGGGGTTGATACAGCCCATGGTCTCCTGCCACCCAGTGCGAGGCTTTCCCCACCACAGCAGTCGTCCTCCTCTCCTGACTGAATGTTTTTTCCTCTCAAAGCCAGCCTGGCATCTCCTGCCTGTTCCCTGTGCTGTGTGCCACAGGGCAGCACCCACAGCCTCACAAACTTCCAGGGCTGGTCTTTACCAGCTGCTCATGGTGGCTCTGCCTCCTCCTGCCTGTTCATTCCCGTCCTCTTGCTTGAATTTCCTTGTTTCTGTCCCTGAGCTAGCACAGTGGGTAACCAAAGACACTTTGCACTATAAACAGCACTCCAAGAACTTGACTACTAGCTTGGGCTGTCCTGATATTTGCCTACCTGCTGCCAAAGCTCCAGCTAAAAGTATAGAAAATTTCGTGTTTCAATTTATCATTATTTCTAGCAAAAATTACATCAAAGGACGCATTTCAACCAACTATCTTCCTATTCAAAAGTTAAATTTCACTGTGAAATA
>NW_008666326.1:0-1242 GCF_000695815.1 Acanthisitta chloris | reverse complement strand
ATGTGGGTACTGTTTCAGCTGTCAGGTTTTAAGCCTTTACAAGTAAAATTCCAGCAAGTGTCACAACAAAACCCAAAGGCCTGTAATTATGACCAGTCCCGACCCTGGTGTTTCTGGGCGAGCACTTTCCATCTTCAGATCATGTTAGTTTCTAATGATCACTATCTGGCACTTTTCCAGTAAGAATCACAATCATTTAGGCTGGAAAAGACCTCTAAGATCATAAAGTGCAACCTGTGCACTTAGTCCCATGTCCAGTTGTTCCTTGAACACCTCCAGAGATGATGACTCCCACCACCTCCCTGGGCAGATCTTTCCTTTCTGTGAAGAAATTCTTCCTGATGTCCAACCTGAACTGCCCCGGCACAGCTTGAGGTTATGTCCTCTTATCCTGTCACTAGCTGCTTGGGAGCAGAGCCTGACCCACCTGGCTCCATCCTCCTTTCTGGTAGTTGTAGAGAGTGATAAGGTCTCCCCTGAGCCTCTTTTTCTCCAGGTTGAGCCCCTCCAGCTCTCTCAGCCACTCCTCATCAGACTTGTGCTCCAGCCCCTTCCCCAGCTCCGTTCCCTTCTCTGGACACACTCCAGCACCTCAATGTCTTTCTTGTCGTGAAGGACCTAGAAGTGGACACAGCACTTGAGGTGCTTCACCAGTGCCTGGTACAGGGGGATGACCACTTCCCTAGTCCTGGTGGTCACACTGTTTTCGACACAAGCCAGGATGTCATTGGCCTTCCTGCCCACCTGAGCACACCTGGGCTCATGTTCAGCCGCTGCTGACCAGCACCCCCAGGGACTTTTCAACTGCCTCACTTTCCAGCCAACAGCTTGATAGCAACGAGAGTGTTCCTCTGTGAGGTCAGGGACAAACAGCACTTTTGGAGCGCTCAGGACAACAGCCGAGCGCTCATGATGCCTTACCTAACGCCACCCCCCATCCATTACTGACACAGCCAGCACAAACTGCCTGACGCTGCGCCTCGCCCTGGCACCAGGGGATAACGAAATCAGGGCTGCAGGGCTCACTGGATTCGCACTGCAAATGGCTTAAAACGAAATCAAAGCCTTTTTACTGAAAAGGGCTGAGAAAGGACCACACTTAAAGCTTCATGGGACAAGAATTTTCGTCTCCTAACGTGCTGTGCCCGGACTCAATCAACTGCGCTCTCAGCCCCGCGTTCCCCGTCCCGTGCGGCTGTTATCCCCCGACTGCCCTCGGGGTCTCCCCTCGGGGTCTCTCCC
>NW_008666325.1:3939-13248 GCF_000695815.1 Acanthisitta chloris | reverse complement strand
CAGTCTGTCCAGGTCTCTCTGCAGAGCATAACTGGATATTAGGAAAAAATCCTTCAAGGAAAATTTTCCAAGCATTGGAACAAGCTGCCCGGGGCAGTGGTGTAGTCACCATCCCTGGGAGGGATTTAAAAGCTGTGTGGATGTGGCACTAGGGGACATGGTTTGTGGTGGTCTAGGCAGGGTTTTGGTAATAGTTGAACTTGGTGATCTTAGAGGGCTTTTCCAACATAAATGATTTCATGACACTCTCATAGAAAGTCCCAAATCCCCAGCCAAGCTGCTGTAGAACATGTCCCCAAGTTCTCAAGGCATATCCCAACCCCTCAAGGTGCATCACAACCCAGACTAGGAACGGATGTCTCTTTTGACTCAGACATTAGAACAGTTTAAGTGAAGTGAGGGAGCACCAGGCTCAGATCCTTCTTGCCCAGGTTTGAGCTTGGATACTCTGACCTCAGCCAGTGCCTCCTGTTGCAACAGCTCTCATTTATGTAAGTAATAGTGTGAAGCTTGAAGATGAAATTGCAGCTCAGTGCTCTTAGGTGTTTCAGGTGAGTGGTCTCTCCATTGGAGTACTAAATCTGAGACAGGCCCTGCTTTGCCCTGTTTTCATAAAATACATCTCCCTTACCAGTCCACCCTAGTGGTACCCCATACCCCAAAATGAAGAGAGTCATTCCAACCTCATGGACTTCAAGAAGTATTTCATAGAATTCCTTCAGCTGAGCTCACGTCCTACACTGAGCCTTTTGTCCTCGGTAAATGGGAAGTGAATCTTTGTACCCATGAATCTTCAATGGGTACAAATTGAAGGAGAAGAAGTTTAGATTAGATCTTAGGCAGAAATTTTCCCTGTGAGGGTGGTGAGACACTGGCACAGGTTGCCCAGGGAGGCTGTGGCTGCCCCAACCCTGGCAGTGTTCACAGCCAGGTTGGATGGAGCCTTGAGCAACCTGCTCTGGTGGGAGGTGTCCCTGCCCAGGGCAGGGGGCTGGGGCTGGATGATCCCTAAGGTCCATTCCAACACCTTAACATGCTGTGACACTATGATATTGCCAATTTTAAGTCTCCATTGTCTGAATTTTGAAACTGCTTGACTACCTTTGTGCTTCTACTCTAAAATATTGCTGGGCTTTTTGGCTAATTTTTACCTCGTATAGAATGGGAAAATGACTGTACTTTTACCTTATGAGTACTTAGCTTTGGTATTTAGTCTGGAAACCCTTTCAGAATTGGGAATTGATTGCACTGGATGCTGTGCAAACACATAAGGAAATGTCATCTTTTCTCTTTGAAGAACTGGTTCAGACATCCAGATTTGGCATAAATAGTGTCCCAGGGGTGAGGAAAATGTCCTGATTATACTTGTGGAAATGCCTGTGTACAGTGAATTGACAGACACATCCATATGTCTGTTGACTTGATATTCCACTTGGTCCAATGACACCTGGAAATGTGACCCCCTGGCTTCACATGGGCCACCGTGTCCTCCTGCAGGACACCTGCCAAAGGCACATATATCCATTCTGGCTGAGTTAGAGGCTGAAGTTTGAAGAAGCCTTTGTAAGAATAAGTTTGACCTTGAAGTGATTAAAAACAATGAATAATTGCTATGTTTCTGTTGGCATGAAACTGGTGCTGTGTTGGGCACGAGGAGGATTAGAGGTCCAGCAGTGATTCTCCATTTCTCCTGTTCTTTGATCACAGCCCTAATGCATTTCTGAGGGTTGTGCTTCAGGCAAATGTAAGGGCTTGGCCCCCATACAAGGGTGACCTGATGGATGGAGCCTCCTAGAGCAGCCTCCAAACTGTGTGCAGTTCAGCCTCATGCTTGGATGTCATCCACTGTTGAAGTAAGAGCCACCCATGGAGATTATATCTAATTTTAAACTTTCCAGGAGCATTCAGAGGATCTGATTCCTAGTTGGTGGTTGAAGTAGATAGATAGAATACCCAGATGAGCTCCATGGCCAGATAAATAGGATCCTAGCAGGGACAGCCCATCATGACAAAAACACGTATGTTCCTTAGCAATTAGATTTTCACTGGGGTTATTTATGTGTGTCTGATAATTTATGCAGTCACTGAAACACACTGAAAAAGCAAAGGCAGTGAAGGAGAGTAAAGCAGAGATGCCTGATTATCATGGCTCAAAACTACCTGCAGCAGTACCAGAAAGCCAAAGAGGAGTTGAGGAGCTCCCATTGGAAAGATGTTTTTCACAGGGCCATGGGGTGGAGGCTGGATGAAGAAAGTACTGTAAGCAGTTCTGGGCCTCTCACTGCAAGAAGGACATTGAGGGGTTGGAGCATGTCCAGAGAAGGATAGCAGAGCTGGGGAAAGGCCTGGAGCACAAGTCTGATAAGGAGACACTGAAGGAACTTAGGAGTATATAGCCTGGAGAAAAAAGAGGCTCAGGGGTGACCTTATCACTCTCCACATCTACCTGAGAGGAGGTTGTAGCCAGGCAGGGGTCAGGATGTGCTCCCAGGGAACTAGCAACAGGATGAGAGGACATAGCCTTAAACTGCAGCAGGGGAATATTAGGTTAGACATTAGGAAGAATTTCTTCCCAGAAAGGGTGGTTAAACACTGGGATGTGCTGCCCAGGGAGGTGATGGAGTCACCATCCCTGGAGGTGTTTAAGGACAGACTGGACATGGCACTTAGTTCCATGGTCTAACTGACATGGTGGTGTTAGGTCATAGGTCAGAATTGATGATCTAAGAGGTCTTTTCCAACCTGATTTATTCTGCGATTAAGTGAAAAACCTGTTGCTGTTGAGTTTCTGCAGGTTTCCCATAAACAGAACGCAGTGTTCCTGTTTATGCATGTACTCCATGTCTGTGCTTCAAACCCATAACTCATCACAAGTTAAATTTCTGGCAGGAAAAAAAGAGTATCTTGAGTGTTTCTAGGTTGTCAAAACTCCTTTCCTCAGGGCTAAGAGGTCTTCATTGCTGTAATTGCCTGTAGTTCTGGACACTGGGCCAAGCCCCCATGCACCAAAAAGAGAGTGTCTGTCCCAAACAACTTGCAGTCTGAATACAACCAAAGGAAAGCAGACAGACTGGAAGTGCCAAGAAAGTGGATATATACCCCCAGAGAGAGCAATAGTGAGCAATCCACATCTGCCAACTGCTTAACTCTCCTTGGCAAAGGTTTCTGCTCAGCAGCTGTATCTGAAATGATTCTATCAATCCAAATTACTCTTCCTCCTTCCTCTCATGCAATCATTATGATTTTATCTTGTTTGTTCCTCAGTTTTGCTGAGTTTTGTCTGCTGCTCTTTTGGTCTTTATTATTGATCATTTCTCCTTATCTCCACAGTCCATATTACTGTGATTTTTTTCCAAGACTTCTAGTACTCGGATTCCACCTGCTTAAATTACAGAGGTGGCCAGACAAGAAGTGTCCAGTCCCACCACTAAGTCCCCAGAGTCTGGTGTAACCTGAGTCCCCAGTACATATTCTGGACAGCAAACTCTTTGGGGTGATGCTGTTAGACTTGTGCAGAGCCTGGATCAGCATAGCAAAACTTTTAGCTGGCCTAAGTAAATCTAGAATGGTTTATGATGATTCTAGGACCTTAGATATCACCCAGTTCCACCCCCTGCCATGGGCAGGGACACCTTCCACCAGCCCAGGTTGCTCCAAGCCCCATCCAGCCTGGCCTGGAACACTCCCAGGGATGGAGCAGCCACATCTGCTCTGGGCAACCTGTGCCAAAGCCTCAGCACCTCACAGGGAGGAATTCCTTCCAAATATCCCATCTATCCCTGCTCTCTGGCAGTGGGAAGACATTCCCCATTGTCCTAATGGCAGTGCACACACTGGATAATAATTACACTAGTGGATGGAGATGTGAATAGTGGAGTTAGTGTTCACTAGGCCCCTGAACCGTACAGAGACTATATTTTGCAGCATGGACCCATGCCAAGCAAAATTGGAGAACAGCAGTGACACAGGGAGTGAGGCTGTTCTCTCGCCCAGTTTTGCAGGTTCATGACATTTGGAGCACTTGTGCTGTTGGACACTGATCCAACCTTTACACTGCAGTCACTCTGGGGTGTGTCAGACAACATTTTTGAGATGCTGAGGGTATGCAGTGAGGTTCAGACTTAGAAAAAGCTCATAATGCCTCCAGGCAGTCAAATAAACCTAAGCATCTCATGATATCACTGTACCAGTCACAGGATTGGGTGCTCCATGAGGGGATTGGGTGCTCTATGAGAAGGGCATTGCTTTTGCCAGGGTTTGAGCTACTGCAGGGTTATGGCTCTCAACATCTTGTCCCAAGTGGTTCAGTGCTGACCTGAGGGAAGCAGCTAGATGTGGAAGATCTGTGTCTCCATGCCAGAAAGAACAGATGGCCATTAAACAACCAGACTCCCCCAAACATATGTAACTGATAATACTCCAAATTAGTGTTCCAGGTAGAAAGTCCTCAAGCAAAAAGAGCATTTTATATGCTTTTTTTTTAAAGCTCAGGAGACTGGTCTCTCTGCATCAGTGTGCTGCTGGCCAGACTCCAGGACTGGGTGTATCAGATTTCTGCCTGTGTATTTGCACATGGGTTTAGATGTGGGAGGAAAAGCCCTTCCTCCTGTGACACAGCCCCAGCCTGTGCTGCATTTTCAGCTACCCAAGTGCTGCAAGTAGGAAAGCATTTTTAAAAGTGTAGGTCCTGTTTAGACTGATTAAGAAAAGTTCTGATCCTTGGTGCCAGTTTTTATGCACCCCTTGGCATTTTTGTATTCCTTCACGATTCTTAATCTGGTATCCAAAAACTTTATTTGCAGCTGATTTGATATCAGCAGAAATTTTTCCACATGCCTGGGCATCTGATTAATCAATAGCTCTCTTTTCCCTGTGTGTCTCTTATTTCAGTGACTTGTCATCCACAACAACAACTTCATATTTCCAGGTATTGAGTGTTCACCCTGTTGAACTCACCTTCTCAGCTGTTTGACTGCACTTGACTTGTTTCCATCACGTGGGAGGGTGGTGAGAGGACGGATCTGACTCGGCATAAACATATTTAGGAAGCTGATAAACCTCTAATTTTAAACCCCTTCACTCCCTCCCTTGTTACAGGGATGTTATTGTTGAGATTTTCCATGCGTGTCAACCACATCCAGTTTCTACTCTTGTTGTTACTGGTAACCTCCCTGGGACTGTTTGACTAACCTGTTCTATCATTTTGTCTCTGCTCAGCTCCCACTGGCTGAGGCTGGTGGTATTCTCCATCCCTGGAAGTGTTGAAGACCAGGTTGAATGAGGCTTGGAGCAACTTGCGCTAGTGCAAGGTGGACCTGCCCATGGCATGAGGGTGGAACAAGATGATCTTTAAGGTTCTTCCAACCCAAAACATTCCAGGATCACTTCTACACAGAGTGACAGAACTTATCAGGAAAATCTTCAGATTTTTCAAGTGATGTAGAGGTGCCCACGTAATAAAGAGCCTGTTCACCAGGGATCACATTGCAGAGAGCAGTGATGTGAAGTGTGGGAAGGGAAATGAAGGTGTAGAAGAAGCAAGGTGAATCAACCAGGTCACAAAACCCATCAGGAGCTCTCAGTCCCCTGTGGGAACTACTAAATAGCAGTATAATTATCTCTCCCTGGGGATGCACAGCTTCTTTCTCCTGCCCTTCAGGCACTCTCAAGAGCTTGAGGTCTGTCCACACAACAAAACTCCACAGAGCATGAATACAACATGCAATATCCGTGAACCACCAAAGTGTTTTAGTAACCATCAGGAAGACCTCCCTCCAGTTCTGATCTCCAGGCCAGTGAGGGGAAGATGAGGCTCTAGGGGTGGGAAGTCTTACAGGACTAAAACCTGCAGCTGCCAGCTTTCCATGTGGCCCCTGAAAACGAGAGGCAGCTCTTGGGGCTGACGTCCTGGGAGCTGCTGGTGAATACGGAGCCTCCAGCGTGTGCCAAGTCCCGGCGGTAAATAAAACCCAACTGCCCCTCTGCTAAGCCATGCATCAAGTAAACCTCCTGGGAATGGGATCAGGGACTCGCTTCAAATGCAAATCGCTGTTCATCCCGGCGCAGCGGCGGGTTCACGTGCGCACAGCACCATTCTTCCAGCCCTGAAAGCCAGACAAGACCTAAATGAGTAATAAAGTACCTAATTGGTCTTTGACCTCCGGCTGCGCTGGGCCCATGTGTGAGTGTGGATGTGGACGTGTGTGTGTGTTGTGCCCTCCTTGGCCGGATTCTTCCCTTGGGTAGCTGCTGCTGTCTAAGTGGTGTGGGTCTGCCCGTCACGGTCTGCTGCCTTTTGGCTGGGTTCCACCTGGCAGCCTCTCTGCTAAGCCCATCAAACAAAATAGTTCCACTGTAGGGCCTGTCTTGCTTTCTGTGGGACTGGAGCAGACAGAGAGGACCTTGGCAGCACAGTGCTGCAGCAGGAGAGGTTTGCACCATCCTCCACCATGTGTCAGGAGCAGAGGTCTCTCTCTTATGGGGACAAACTTCTCATCAGTGCTTGTTAAAATGTTTTCTTCCACTGGTCTAGCTATACTTTTCTGAGAGCATTTCAGAACAACATATACTACCAAAAATAATGAGGCACTGGAACAGCTTGTCCAGAGAAGTTGTGGATGTCCCATCCCCAGAAGCATTCAAGGCAGGTGGGATGGGGCTCTAAGCAACCTAATCTACTGGGTGGCACCCCTGCCCATGGCAGAGGGGTTGGGACTAAATGATCTTTAAAGGTCCTTCCAACACAAACCATTCTATATTCTCATGCCAGGTCTCTGTCCCCATCACAGGCCTTGACATGGGGAAAAGGCAATGACAGCTTTAGTGAATCCCACAGGGGAGATTTTGAACAAGAAAATTTTTATTTGTGTAGGCAGAGAAAGAAGTTGGCTAGAGAAGGTGCAGTGTTGGGCTGTGTGTTTGGTTGGTTGCTTGCTTTGGGTTTTTATAAGGTCATGAATCTCTAGATGTGCCTAACTTCTGTCTTTTGTCTAAAAACCCACAGAGATCTGGGGAAAGAAATGACCTGGCAAAGCTCATATCCATCAGTGAATGTACTGGGGAGATCTTTGAAAGAAACACAGTAACTTTCCGGGATCTGAAGAGGCAACAAGGAAGCTGGAGAGGGATTGTTAGGAGCTGCAGTGACAAGACAAGGCGTAATAGGAATAAATTGTAATAAGGAAAATTAGATTAGATTCAGAAGTTTATTCCTGTGAAGGTGGTGAGACACTGACGCAGGTTGCCCAGGGAGCCTGTGACTGCCCCAGCCCTGGCAGTGTTCAAAGCCAGGTTGGATGGAGCCTTGAACAACCTGCTCTGGTGGGAAGGAGCTGGGACTTTATCATCCCTAAGGTCCATTCCAACCCCTTAACATTCTATGATACTACAATGCTATGAAACTATCTCTGCCTCTACAGGTGAAAGCAAGCGTTGGCAGACGTTCAGCCTCTGCAGACCTCAGTGGATCAGACCCACCAAAGACATGGCTGTCAGCAGAGCAGTGTGAAGAAACAGGGGCTTCACTCTTGCTCCACAGTGAATGCAGTGAGCACTGCACCCCATGAGGGCTTTGAGCCTTTACTGACCGAGAAATCAGAACTGGAGGGAGGTTTTCCTGATGGTTACTAAAACACTGGTTCAAGAACAATGCTATGAAACTATCTCTGCCTCTACAGGTGAAAGCAAGCGTTGGCAGACGTTCAGCCTCTGCAGACCTCAGTGGATCAGACCCACCAAAGACATGGCTGTCAGCAGAGCAGTGTGAAGAAACAGGGGCTTCACTCTTGCTCCACAGTGAATGCAGTGAGCACTGCACCCCATGAGGGCTTTGAGCCTTTACTGACCGAGAAATCAGAACTGGAGGGAGGTTTTCCTGATGGTTACTAAAACACTTTGGTGGTTCAAGAATATTGCACGTTGTATTCATGCTCTGTGGGGTTTTGTTGCTGGTTACTAAAACACTTTGGTGGTTCAAGAATATTGCACGTTGTATTCATGCTCTGTGGGGTTTTGTTGCGTGGACAGACCTCAAGCTCTTGAGAGGAAGGGCAGGGCAGGAGAAAGAAGCTGTGCATCCCCAGGGAGAGATAATTATACTGCTATTTAGTAGTTCCCACAGGGGACTGAGAGCTCCTGATGGGTTTTGTGACCTGGTTGATTCTTCTACACCTTCATTTCTCTTCCCACACTTCACATCACTGCTCTATGCAATGTGATCCCTGGTGAACTGGCTCTTTACTTAGTGGGTGCCTCTACATCACCTGAAAAAACGGCATTTTTATCTACTTTGAGGCCTCTAAGGTCTACTTTCTTTCCCATACCAATTAAATCCTCTGTAATAAATTCTGCTCTATTATACAAGGTGATCTACAACCATCTTTTTATCTTCCCTTCATGCTGAGGAGCAGGAATAAAGAGAAACAGAGAGAAAACAAATAAGCCCTGCCAGAGCCAAATGGGCTTCATATGGAGTTAATTCTTGTTCTGCTGTTGCACACGCTGCAATGATTTCTGCCCTCCTCTAATTCATCTCCCTCCCAACCAGCACAGGCTTGCACAGATGCAGCTGAAAGTGGAACAAGGCCCATGGTCCATAAACACTTCACCCAAGATTAAAGGTACTCCATAAATGCAGAGGATGTTGTTGTGAGCTGTTTCCAGATGAGAGAAAAATGGATTAGCCTTCAACTTGGTCAAGAAGGATATCATATTGCAGAGCCAGACTCTGGAAACCTGGTTTGAAACAACCCCAAAACGGTTTGAGAGACAAAGAAAAATGTTATCTTATTATCCTTGGTAGCAAATAGGGTTCAGATGCTACAGTGCCTGACACAATTTCTTCAAGATTTCTTCTCCTTTTTTACCGTGTAGCATTGAGGATTTTACTAGCTAATTCCTTGTTTGCTCTTCATCTCTTTTAAATATGGAAAACAATGAGTTTTGCCCCCACTCTTGTCTTGTGCCAGGGCAGAGCTGTTCATTGGCCTAGTGAAGAGCTGATCATACCTGCAGGTGACAAATGACCTACAAACAGCAGAGGGTAAACTGGCTAAGTAAAGGGGAAAGTGTTGCTTTCCTGTGAAGCAGGATTGATCAGCAGATCTGGGAAGGGGCTGGAGCACAAGGAGCAGCTGAGGGAGCTGTGGGGGCTTGGCCTGGAGAAAAGGAGGTTCAGGATGACCTTCTGCTCTCTATAACTCCCTGCCAGGAGGTGCAGCCAGGTGGGGTCAGGCTCTGCTGCCAGGGAACAAGGGACAGGATGAGAGGAAGCAGCCTCAAGTTGTGCCAGGGGAGGTTTAGGTTGGATAT
>NW_008666325.1:0-3919 GCF_000695815.1 Acanthisitta chloris | reverse complement strand
CAGGGCAGTGGTGGAGTCACCACCCCTGGAGGGATTTAAGAGCCATGTGGATGTGGCACCTGGGGACATGGTCAGTGGTGGCCTTGGCAGTGCTGGGGGAAGGGCTAGACTCAATCTAAGAGGGGTTTTCCAACCTAAACAATTCTGTGATTCTATGACTAAACTATTGGGGAAATTTTCTTGTGCTACAATGCAGAGCAAGGATTTGGCCCTATCAAATGCTCAGCTCCCTGCTGCCATATACCCTACTGATTCCTTGGGGAGATGATGGTTTTGGTAGACAAAGGCAATGTATCAAGGTAAAACTTTGACTTTGGAAAGTTCTCTTTGTGCTACATGGGAATTGCTAAAGGTTTCAAAGCTATTCCAAATACCCATAGAGAAGATTTTAACTGTAATTTGGGTGAGATGGAGAAGACTTGATTAAATTCCAAAAAGTCACATCCTGTGTGTTAACGTCTGATCCAAAATTTCACCTTAGGCTTTTAAGCTGGACCTAGAATTTTGCTGTTATAAGAGTTGACTGTGATGGATTTTATTTTTGTGGTAGCTAGTTTTTGTGGGTTGTTTCTGAAAAAGGGATAAAAACCTCAATATAGAAACTTCAGAGGAGTTATCAGAGCTAACTGTTTTTTTAATCACTGTTTATACTGATAGCTAGATGGATACTTCATCTCCACAGACCACAGTCCACAGGATGTTAACAGTTGAGGCAAGGTCCATCCATGCGTCTTCCTCCTTCTACTGTGCCAGGGCTGAGCACACATGGTCTATGCAGCCACATACTCCAAGACTCATCCCAAAGTGTGCTCCTGTTTCTTTTCCTATTCTTCCATCCTGGTTTACATACCTGTCAGTGAGGTCTAAGGGGAAAAAATTGAGAATATGTACTTCTTTCTGTAGTTGTTGGTTGTTTGGGGAGCTCCCTGGGGGTTTTTTTACCTCTTCATAGTGTGAGGATGACAAGCACATGGTAGGAGGTACTTTCCACCTCATGAGGCTCTTGGAAATCAAAACATCTGTATAATAACCTGAATTCACTAATTGTCACATCCTGGCAGGGCTAACATTGGTTTGGTATCTCCTCCAGTGTCCTACTTGGTCCATCTTTTCCAGGAGGTACACAAGAGTGGCAAAGGAAGGATTAACTTACAGTCCAAGACCCATGCAGCAGGTGAGCATAGGCTTGAGAAGAGGATTTATCTACAGATCTAGAAATCTGGGGTGCTCCACGACTGAAATCCCTGCATGTGTAGAAACCCCTGTGCAAAACCTGTGTTTCCTGTCTCTTGACGAGTGAAAGCATCCACCACAAAGTCCATAAAATGTCGAGTTCTGGCAGGAGCGATTGTAAACATGCTAGAGAACTGGTCTGAGAGCTCAGGTTTGAGTATGGTATGAGCTCCTCTGCCATAGGAAAGTGCTTTCTGCAGGGAGTATTGTCATTTTAGACTTGTTTCTGTGTGTTTTGAAGAATAAGGGACATAACAGCAGATGATGAATTCAAAGAGCTTACCAAGGGACAGGCAGGGAGACACATCCTCAGCCCTTCAGAAGATCCCACTCTGCTCCCACCTGCTTCATCAGGCACCTGAACGCCTTAGAAGTGCTAAGAGGGTTTCTTTTAGGACCCTGAACTGGACCATGAAGGCAAATATGGGCAAGACCAATGGTGTTGTCATGGGCAAAGTGCTTTATCTGTGGTTTTACTGCACAAATTCTTCTTTCAGACTTTCTTTGTGCCTTTGTCCTCTCTGGACTTTCTGTGTGATTAGAAAGTAGTAGAGCAGGAAAAAGGATGAAATTCATTTTCCTAACTTTTTCTCACATATATTTTGCAATGCTGGCTGTACTCAGAGGGTGGTCCAGAAATGCCAGTGGTCTGTAGAAAGTTACTCCATTCACAGTCACAGTGTGGCAACCCTTTGGCTTGCAATCTGACAGCAAATGGCCCCTCTGATCTGCTGCCCCACAGCCTGAACACCCCCAAACTGGAGGTGTCTAGGGAACACATCCCTGGGCTGTTACCCAAGAGGTCTGGTCATGGATGAGTGGAACAAGTTGATTTTACTCCTGTAACTGGTTGGAGACTGCCCTGAAGTTTTACAGGACCGAGAAGGGACATCAGCAGCTTTCTGGTGTGCTCCCTTGAGGGTGCAAGAAACTCTGGGGACTGGATTGTGCCCAGAACCTGAATTCAAAGATATGCCTTGGTGACCCAACATCAGGGACTATTTATCCTGCAGACTTCAATGAGGTAGGAGCTCTGGTAACATTCTGCTACTGTTGAAAAAGGCTGTAGCTGCCAAAATAAGCAATTTTCACCCTTGGTCAACACTGGTCCTTGATGTCACTCATGGGGTTGAGGGACTGTGTTTATCTTTCTGCACATTTTAACCTGTGCTTGCACACAGCTGTGTGCAGGATTGCCACATAAGTAACTGGGGTCACACCTGGCATATCCTAAGATGTCTCTTGGTAGCTTTCATATGCTCCACAACCATCCTGAGTTCGCTGTGGGTCTGCAATAGAATTTCTAAACCCCATCAGCCTTTCGGTGGAAAGAAAAAAAGCACAAGATGGACATGGAGCCTGCATAAATACTTGTCTTTAAACAGATTTCACACTTGAAAATCACCTTCAGCCATGCTGGGTTGCTGTTAATGTCCTCTCCCACCTCTCATTCATCAGCAAGCAGCACTTGTCCAGACCTGGTGCAGTTTGACCTGTAATTGTGGACAGCAGATACACTGAGAAGAGCAAGTGGATGCTGTTGAGGGATTACTGGCCCCAAAGCCTGGGTAGGCTTCTAGCACCCTGCAGAAACACAGACCAGCAGTCTCACGGTCTGCTTTGGGCAGCATGCCAAGGTGTTCAGCACATACTTAGTCTGTCTGGGCCATTCTGTGGCCCTTAGGTTGTCCTTGAGTATCAGTGTTGATGGCCAACCTTGGGTTTATTTTGCTGTTCTGTGCTACAGCCAGAGACCCTTCTAGTAGTCAGCCAGTCAAAATAACACAACTGTGATTGCTTCAGAGTCTCTGGAGAGTCAACAGGAGCCCAGTAGCCAAGAAGAAGATGCTTGGTGTGCATTTTGCAATAGGTCAGCTCTAACTGCAACGGGTGCAGTGACTGTCTGCAGTTTAACAAGCACTGGGAGGTTTTTGTTGGCTCTTGTGACTTTCCCTGGCACTTTCCGCCATGGGACAGTGGATCTGTTCACAGCGAAATTCAAGGTAATAGTCCCTAAAATCTGCAACTTGCTGGGCCCCAACTGCTCCACATTAGCAATTATGTATGGGAAGGTTCTGAGAGCTGGAGAGAAAAAGCCTAGAAGGACAGGACAAGGCGAGTGGCTTTCCACTGTCAGAGGGCAGGGATAGATGGGATGTTGGGGAGGAATTACTTCCTGTGAGGGTGGTGAGGCACTGGCACAGGTTGCCCACAGCAGCTGTGGATGCTCCATCCCTGGAAGTGTTCCAGGCCAGGCTGGATGGGGCTTGGAGCAACCTGGGCTAGGGAAAGGTGCCCCTGCCCATGGCAGGGAGTGGGAATGGATGGTCTTTGAAGGTCCCTCCCAACCCAAATCATTCTGTGATTCTATGATGTTTTTTCCCTCTAAAAGCAGAATGAAAAATCTGTATCAATACATGCCCAAGCCTGGACTTGATCCTTTGCTTTGTCTCTTGAGCTCAGACACAGTAAAACTATGGCATGGGATGCTCTAGGCAGGGTAGTCTGGATAAGCTGGCACAAACAGCCTTCTGGCCCATCACATCAACAAAACGCTGCTGAAATTGCATAAGGAGGTAACTCGGTGGGATTAGGAAAACAAATTTTGCTTCTTTCCTAAATAAAAAAAAAGCTCCCTTTTTTTTATTTAGGAAAGATAAAAGCTGATACAGCGAAACTGGGAGAA
>NW_008666324.1:27115-43344 GCF_000695815.1 Acanthisitta chloris | reverse complement strand
GGGTGAGCTGGCTGGCACACCTGGCAACTGTATTCACCCAGCGCTCTGCCGTGCCTTGAAACCTGGATCCTGATCTATGGGCTGTGAAAGGGGAGTGGGGCCATAGAACCTGTGGCATGGAGGGAACAGCCAGAGAGTGGCATGTGCTTTAGGAGACAAGCACAGAAAAACAAATGTATCCTGGGCTGCATCAAAAGAACCAACAGGTCGAGGGAGGGGATTCTGACTCTGCTCAGGGCAGACCCCACCTGCAGTACTGTGTCCAGCTCTGGGGTCCCCAGCACAGCAGGGACATGGACCTGTTGGAGAGAGTACAGGAGAGGGCAGTGAAGATGCTCTGGGGGCTGGAGTACCTCTCTGATGAAGACAGGCTGAGAGAGTTTGGGTTATTCAGCCTGGAGAAGAGAAGACTCTGGGGAGACCTTGTGGCACTTTCCAGTACCTAAAAGAGCTACAAGAGAACCAGAGAGGGACTTTTTACAATGGCATGGAATGACAGAACAAAGGGTGAGTACAGGAGAGGGCAGTGAAGATGCTCTGGGGGCTGGAGTACCTCTCTGATGAAGACAGGCTGAGAGAGTTTGGGTTATTCAGCCTGGAGAAGAGAAGACTCTGGGGAGACCTTGTGGCACTTTCCAGTACCTAAAAGAGCTACAAGAGAACCAGAGAGGGACTTTTTACAATGGCATGGAATGACAGAACAAAGGGTCTTTAATTTAAGCTGAAAGAGGGCAGGTTTATATTAATATTGGGAAGAAATTTTTGATTGTGAGGGTGGTGAGGCACTGGCACAGGTAGCCCAGAGAAGCTGTGGATGCCCCATCACTGGTAGTATTCAAGGCCAGGTTAGATGGGGCTCTGAGCAATCTGGTCTTGTGAAAGGTGTCCCTACCCATGGCAAGAGGGTTGAAACTTGATGATCTTTGAGGTCTCTTCCAACCCAAACCATTCATTCTATGGTTCTATAAATCCCAGCTGTGAGGGTGCTTCACTAAATAAGAAAAGTCAACTAGCAGCTCAGGTGGGTTTAACTGTGTCTTAGACACTGGATGTGGTGGGTACAGATCACACTTCTGCTTCTGTAACATGGATGGATGGTGTGCCAATAGTCTCTGGCCATTCTGAGAACTGCTAAGGTACCAAACTTCAGCACACAAACCACAGTTCAACTTCCCAGCCTTTGTGTTGCCACAATAAAGAAGTAATCAGTTGCATAATCAAATGAAACAGGAAAATCTAGATGTGATTACATTGTGAACCAGAAAAAGGGAAGCTACAGTGTTATGGGAAGATGCTATGATTTTCCCTGAGTATAAGTGGTGTTATTTGGGGGTTTGTTACGGGTCTTTTCAATATGATGAAACTTTCTAAAACTTACTATTGTGTCATATTACTCACACTAAAAAAACTATAATGACTCTCATCATCTTAATTCTCTTTAAAATGCCCTTCCAGTGCTGCCAGCAAATTTTGGTTCTCTTATAGGTAGTGATGCAAATACATCTGGACAGCGTTTCCCCTTATACAAATTTGCTGGGTCTCAGGGGTCATACTTGGTTTGTTTCAGGCAAGTTCCTCTTGGCTCAGTGTTAGCAAAGCTTATATACAGCTGGGATATTTCAGTTACACAGCAATTGATGGACTCTGAAGCAGTGGGATTACTGAAGGAGAAGGCAAGGCAATATTAGAAAAAGTGGTGTTTGCACAACCTTTGCAAAGAGACTTTTATGGTGATGGAGACCCTCAGACCCCCCCAGCTATGGGCAAGGCAACCTTCAGTGCTTACATGTTAGCTAGTGAAACACAGACCTACCCTGAGATGTACTGAGCTCCTGTGATTCAGTAAAGGAAACTCAGCCCCTTGGAATTAGCCCCTGGTTGTATATACTAAATGTATTAACTTGTTTTGCATCATCTGCATGGGCCTGATGGAAACTGAAGGAAGGATGAACAAAACTCAGAATATGAGTAGGAAGCTGATGAAAGGAGAAATTTGTAACTGAGTTTGGATCTGATGAAGTGGTGAGCGAGCATATCTTTGGGCTGACAGATCTCTCTTTCATCAGAGCATCCCATTGAGTCAGCCTGGCTGCATTTTGCTTTCAGTTGTTCTGTTCTGCAAAATCCCCTCCAACATTCATTTAGAAAATACTATGGGTTAATTATCTCACCAGTTCTCATGATTTTTTTTTTCTTCCAGCTGAATAGAGAAGTTTGTTGGTACCAAATGAGTTATTTCTCTTCTGGGTAATTTACTTATCCATTTCCTTTCCAAGAAAGCATTCAGACTCAGAAATCCCCAGCTGACCTTAGGTAGTGGTCCTGCTTGGATACCTGGAGCTGGGAGCCACCATGGCCCAATCTTTCCCTTCCCCATCACTCCAGGTCTGAAGTAGGAGGAAGGCAAGGGGTGGTTTAAGGTCAGCTGCAATTTCCAGGGGAACAATTTGTGTTTGTGGATGTGTTCATAATTATGATGTATGAGTAACAGGCACCTTCTTTCTTGCATGCAGCATCCACTCCGAGCTGAAGTTACAGTAAAGGCAGAAGGCCAGGAGCTCATCTTGGAACTGGAGAAAAATAGGTGAGTGTGCTGGTGCCTTGCATTGTAATCTCATGAAAATAATGAATAAGGATTACACTGAAATCAACAGGAAAACCTCCACTGACTTCAACAGGGTTTTGATAAAGACAGGATGAGGAAGTCCTTCTCTGGATCTCAAGGTTATTCCATGTCTGAGTCTCCTCAGATGTTAATCAGCCAAGCACGACTGTAACAGAGCTTTGTCAGCAAAAAGCAGATGGTGACCTGGCCCTCAGTGTGTAAACTTATTTTTGCATCATAATTCTTCCTACATTAACTGGAAAATGTTGCTGATATGAGGCACACTATTTACCAAATGGCTCGATGCTTTACAGTCAGTGTGCCTCTAATGAGGATTTCATTTGCTGTGATCCAAAGAGGTCCTGCTCCACTTCCTAGGAGAAATGATCTGACACTCAATTCCATTAGTGCCCTTCATGCTAAAGTAGACTGAAAAAATGCTTTTGCATTAACTCAAATGCTGTGTGGTATCATGGGGCATGATGCAGATTGAATTCACCTGAGGCTGGAGGAGATTAAGGTAGGTAGAAGGATTGTGGTCTGGAGTCTGCCCCAAAGGTCCTCCGAGTACATTAATTTCCAGTAGTGGAAGAGCAGCTGGAAATTAAGCTGCAAGAAACTTGTTTTTGCTAAGCAGTTCACTTGCAGTGTTGATGTTTATTTTTCAATGGGTCTAAAGATTTATCTATGAAATCATAATCAAATGTTTTTCTGCTAGAATCAGTAGGAATAATAACCTTGAAATAATCACCCTGGTCATATTTTGAATGTATTTATTGTATGGACATCCCTACCACAGAGCTTGAGGGCTCAGCTTTCCTCAGAAGTGAAGTGTCAGAAGATCTTATTAGTTCTGGTAGCAGTGCATAAACCTAAATGATATATTCAGGGTGTTTTGGAGGAAAACCATGTTTTTCTTGGCCCTGTCTGCAGTAAAGCCTGAAATCTGATGGCTGATGAAAGGCAAGTGCATCCTATGAGGTGTTTTCTGTAATAAGCCACAAAAGCGACTGAGAGGAGTTTCAGTGCTGGAAAAGCTGGATGCTTTTCACAGGCAGTCATGCACCTGTGTAGAACTAAACAGAAACAGCTATAAATCCTGTGTGTTTTGGCATCTCTCAGCTGGGAAAATTGAGACCAGGCACTATAAGCACTGCTAGCTCAGTCCTGGCTGATGCAGGAGAAGTAGCTGTTGCTGATGACAGTGGTACCATGTCAGGCTCTGAAATGCTGATGCTGTTGGGGGTCTCCTTCTTGGTGGAAGGACTGTCAGGTCTTGCTGGTTCTGCAGTTGCTATGCAGAGTTGAATATTTCTGGCGCAGTAGAAGCTGGCAAGAGCAAGAATCCTTGCTGAGTTAATCCATTTGTGCTCCAAGCAGGATGATGTAACCTCCAGGTGCCTCGTGGGAGCTGTGCTGTGCTATTTCCAGCACAGAAAAACCTCACTGCTGGTGTTAGTAAACAGAATTATAATAATAGAAGGTTTCTATTGTGTTTATTTCCTGAAATGCATTTTCATTCATTGAGATGTATACACACAAGGCTTAAGCGTGTGCACACACTTCCAGTGCAGAATGGGTCTCCTTCCTAAGGCTGACAAAATACAGCAAGTGGTTAGAGGTTTAATTGTTATTTTCTTGTGGAAAATGGAGGTGATTCATAGATAGCAGTGCTTCACGTGGGAGTCTTGCCAGGCCTAAAGTCCTTGCACAAGGAAGGTGATGGTACAATCCCATAATGTAAGTCTCAGCATGATTAGTGGAGCAGTTCTGGAGAGCCACCACTTTTCAGAGACTTGGAAAGGTGCAGAAGTAATTTAGAGACACTCAGATTAAAAGAGGAATGATGAAGCAAACAAAAGCATGAATTCCCTGGGAGCCCTGTGGATTCTGTATTAATCATTATCCATAGATCTGATGGAGCTAAGTGAAGGCAAAGCTCCTCCTTGTCAGAGTGTGCAGCAAGGCAGAGCCCAGCCTGGCTCCTCGGGATCCAGCCTGGGCCTGCTCCACAGCACCCAGGAGCTCCTCACTGCTCTTATCTTGCAGGGGAGCCTGAGGTTCTAGCTGAGTTTTGGGGTACTGAGTAGTTGTAGCCTCTGGGACTTTGGTGAGACATTAGAACAGGTTGCCCAGGGATGTGGTGGCTGCCCCAACCCTGGTGGTGTTCAAGGCCAGGCTGGATGAGCCTTGAGCAACCTGATCTAGTGAGGAGGCGTCATTGCCCATGGCAGGGGGGGGTGGGACTGGATGATCTGTAAGGTCCATTCCAACCCTTAAGTTCTATGATTCTATGATGATTCTTGTTCTGTGAAGAGTTTTTTGGGTTCCCAGAGTGAGAAAGTGAAATCCCCCAGGTGGGAAGTGTCCCTTCAAAGCTGTCCAAAACTTGTCTGCTCCTGGTTGTGAGTTCACATGAAAGTCGGTATAAGAGAGCTGCAACTGCAAGAAAGGTACCTGGGGCTTTTTAAATTTAAATAAGCCTCAGAGTTCTATGTCATTTAACTACTCTAGTTTAGAGGAGCCTCTGGAAACTCAGACTTGCATCACTCAAAGCAAGCATGAAATGATTGGCATAATTCAGGCTTGGTTGGGATATGAATTGCCCAATGGATCCCAAAGCTAGAAAGGAGATATGCCAAGCTAGTAAAACTGCTGCAAGTGATGTTCTCAGGGAATTAGGCATCTCCCTTACACATTCACCACTCTCCTTATGGAGAGACAGAGCTGATGAGGCTGTTTGAAAAGTGAAGAGTCGTAATCTGTACAGTTTTGGTAGGGATGCACTAGCTTTGGAAGAAATCTGCTGGTTTCAAGATGTGGAAGAAATGTTCACACCAAGCCTGTGATTTCATATTCCTTATGAAAAGGACATTGTGTTCATCCACAGAGGTGAAACACAGATTATTGCATATCTTGCCTCAGAGCTGTGCACAGCTCAGTGTTTCGTAATAAGCTGAGCACACATCTGAATTTAGGCTTCATATATCTACAATTATTGCATTAGCAGTTAACATAATATTGCATTATTTCCTGTTCAGGAATTTGATAAGAAGGCAGAACTACACTGCAGTTCCAAACAGAGTTCATGACACTAGTTAACATTTCTGAATAACGACAAAAGTATATCCCCCAAACGACTAAGGCTTGTTTTAAATTACTCAAAACCATGTCCTGCAGCTGTGGGATTGGAAAGCTCAAAGCTGCACAAACAACAAATATATGGAGAAATGCCTATAAAGCAGCTTTAAATTTGGCTGGGGCTTAGGAGCGGAAGAATCCAAGTTGCAAACCTTGGATGAAAAGTGACTTTTATAAAAGGCATTTGCATTTGTTAATAAAAACCAGCTTTTAGCCAAGCAGGGAGGGGATGCTGAGAGGCTCTCAATGTGTGTGGCAGCACTGCCTGATGTGAGTCTTTTCATAGGGAAAAGGAGAGCCCATATTTGCAGAGCAGAAATCTGCATGGAATTTGTCTTCTCACCTGAGTGCAGTAAAAGCATCAACAAGACATTCCTCCCTCTTCTCTTCCACTTTGTGTCTCCCATGGGAGCAGCAGACTTGGGAAAGGCCCTCTCAGCTGTGAGGGGTAGTGGAGGCTTCTCCAGGGGCTGTCCCTGCCTGCAGGTGAATCCCATGAGCTGCCTGGAGCACAGCTGTGTGTTTTAACTGCCTATTTTTGCTGCTGCCTACTCACAGAGCTGAGATGATGAGAGGCACTGGGTGGTAGGGCCTTAATGGAGATGTTTATCAAGGCTGAGGACACTGTAAAACAAGTCCAAACCTCATCTGGTCTGACCTCAGGAGTCATCCAGGTAGTTGTTTTTAGGCAACTGGATCTGATAGGAAGCAGTATGATTTCCAGTCCCTCCTGACTCCACCTGGGTAGGCAGTGAGCACTCCTGCCCTGCCCAGTGCTCTCAGCAGTGTGATAAGAGATTTGTGTGTCACTTGTATTTTGCTGTTTCCTGCTTTTGCACATTTCCAGTGCCTCTTCTACCAACTGAGTGAGGAAGAGAGGAGGTTGCTGCCCATGTCCGAGCAGGAAGGATATAGGAGGTTATTCCACTGATGGGCTACACATCATCAGTGTCTAATGGGCTTCCTTCATGGGGAGGGGGAAAGAATTACGTAAAGGAGGGAAATTGAGTTTATCCTGCTCTACTGTCTCTTGGAGTCATCAGAAAAACAGGGGCGGGACCTGAAAAGCCATAGCTGCTTTTCAGCCTCCTGATTCCCTTGGGATATTTGGTGATTCCTCTGTGTGGGGCAGAGAGGAAGAGGGGAGGAAATGGAGCTTTTTTTCATTATCAGCCAACTTTCCATTTATTTTATTTCCTTTTTCCTCTCCAGGCAATTTTAATGGTTCCCATTGGTAGGCCATGGGGCTATGTGACAAATCTTGCGTGGTTCCTGTGTCATGATTTACACAGTGAATGTCACAGATGATGTGAATGGCAAAAGGGGATGGAGAGTCCTTAGCCTGTGATGTTTTCCCAGACCTTACAAATTAATTGTTTAGTTCTACCTCAATAGCTGGGAAGCTACTTTTTCCTTCCAAACTGCTGTGTTTGCACAATAAATATGTTCTTAGCAAAAGCTCTTGAGAAAGGGAGCTTGAGGGCTCCAAACTTTGTCTGGATGGAACACACCAAGGGAAAAAAAAAGGGATTTCATTGGTTTTATGAAGTGCCAGGTTTTGACTGGAAGATTCCAGAGACATGAAATCTCCCATTTCCCACTAGTGGTGGATATGGAAAACAGGCCTGCATGCTCATGTTGTCATGGGTCATGTGTCGGTGCTGTTCAAGATGGGGTCATCTCAGGATTTGGGAATGAATTCTGACTTTGGGGAACATTGAAGTGACTGGGAGATAAGGGTTCAAATTCCCCTTCTTACCCTACTTGGATCCTGCTGAGAGGCAATGGAATGGGACCACAAATTGTAGATGGAAATTTGATGTCTAAAGCTTCTTGGGAGAATCAATTCCCTCCACCCCCAGCTGCTGGCAGCCTGGCTGGACAGATTTATTGTGATTTGAGGAAAGGGACAGTAAGAAACTGCAAGCTTTGCTTTCTTCAGTCCCATGACTGAAAAATTAATGTCAGTGTTTCTCACAAGAGCTTCATGGACCATTTGGCTTTTGTTTTTTTGGGAGGAAATAAAAAACATGTCCATCTCCTAGATACTTCTGGAGTTCTTTTATTTGGCAGCTGTTGTCCATCTCCTAGATACTTCTGGAGTTTTTTTTATTTGGCAGCTGCTCATGCAGACTAGACCCTCTGTAAAATGAACCCAAGCAAGGTTACTAACGGGACCAAATTATGAAAGATCCTTCTTGCTCCAATTAGCAAGAGCACCAGCATGAAGTCAGGGCCCTCCCAGTGCTCATGGGTGATCTTTGGCTGGTGGAACTGTGCACATTCATGGCAGTCCCTTGGGATGGAGGGCTCTGAGCCCCTCTTAGGCGTATGCTAACAAGTGATGTTTCACAGGCAAGAGAAAACTGCTCCCATTTATCGGGAATATAGGGGTGAGGTTCTCCAGAGCAAGCGGAAAACGTGCACTCCCTCAAGTGGATGTGGTCATGTGAGAAGGGCCCCAGCTTTTCTCCTGCTGTTTTTGGGAGTGTTTAGGTGTGCTGTGCAGCCCCTCTCCTGCAGCTGCTTCTCTGCTCCTCAGCAGTGGCCAGATGAGCTGCAGGCCACGTTCTTGCACTGTCCCCAAGTGCCACAGGGGCAGCTGCCTGCAAAGAGTGCTAGGTTTGCCCCACACCCACAGCTGAATGCTATCAGTTCATGTGCAAAGTATGTGACCTCCCTGGCACAGCATCTCAACACAGAGCTAGGCTGCCATGTCCTGTCGGCTCTGCACGCAGGGCCCTTGCAGGGAGCAGCACAGCAGCACAGGGAGGAGGGCTTTGTGTCAAACAATGATATCATTGACAGCCTGGAGTGGGACCAAGATCTCTCCACGTTGGTCATCAGCAGAAACAGTCTCAAGCCATCTGTACATTATGGCACTGAGCCACTCTTCCTTCATTTGGCTTCCGTGCTTGTATTTAACCCGGCTCCCAAGGCTTTCCGGGGAACGAGTCCTGCCAAGAGCAGCCTATTCCACACTGAGCTGGATCTTGGGGAATGACTGATTTTGCTGAAAGCTGGTCCGTGTTGGGAAGGTGTGAGGGCTTCTCTAGAACATCCCAAGTGCTTGTATGTAGCTTACCCTGACCTCAAATAGGTTGCAGCTGCTATCGAGGTTTAGCAAAGGAGAGTACTCCCATCCCAAACCAGCTTTTCCTCTGACTTCATCAATTCTTCATGCTGATAACTCCTCTAATGAGGGACTCTGTGCTGCCTTTTAGCAAGATGATGTGTGCTAAGTGATCTGCCAGCTGCCTGACTAGATCTCAGGAGCCTTGAAGTGATGCTGTTTTTCATCCAAACTTTTGCCTCTTCAGCATGAGCTGCTGGAGGGGTGGTCCCTGAGACATGTAATGTAACTGAGAAGAAAGAATGAAATTGTGCTGTTTTTTCCAGACTTTCCTTCTTCAGCAAGGAGGTGAGCTCTGTGTTCTTGTGGAAATAGTGAAGCAGTTCCATCAGTGCTTTGCCGGGCTGAGCTCCCATGGAATCAGCTCTTCAGCCTGGCAGCGATGTCCTGAAATGATGGCAGATAAGGTTTTGGGGTATGAGTGTCTCTACTGTTTATCCCACAACTGATACACATGGAGAAGAGGGACAAGACTGGCTGATAACTCTGGGTACTCTGAGGTGGCAAAAAGGCTTGTTTGCCTTTTATTTACAGTTTGGTGATGAGCTTGATGTAAGCTGAGGAAGTGAACTGGGCTGGGAATGAACTTTTAAGGGCTCAAAGTGAGCTAGTACCCCAAGGGTGTTGCAAGATGTCCTGTTGTTTTTGCTCTTTCCTCACTGCTCTTCCCACCGCACACTGTGCAATCCACTGTGACAGCCCAGTGCTGAGAAAGCCCCAGGTCTCTCTTGCATTAAGGCAGAGAACAGTCTTCAAAACAGCAATGTTTCAAGCTCAGAATAAGAAACTGGACTTTTTGTAGGGAGCTTGTGGTGTAGAATAGGAGTCAACTGGTGTAGAGAGGCTTGAAAGTCCTAACATGGAGATGATAAAGACTTTCAGCTCCGCAGCTGTGTAAGTGACCCTAAAAATCCAGGCAGAGCTCTCAGTTCCTTAATCCACCCTACGTGGGGCCAGAGCCTGAGCCTAGGCAGGAAGAGATATGCACACACCATGTGTTGTGTGGCTCATCCTGTGCCCTAAAACCTGGTGTTCCAGGCTCTGGTGCTCAGCACAGCTCAGCACCAGGGCTGGGCAGCAGCACCATGGGGCTGGGCAGGAGTCGCAGCACTGAGGAGTTTTATGGTTGATGCTGGAGGAGAGATAAAATAGCTATTCATAGCAAATGCTTTCCAAGAATAAAGGAGCAGGAAGAAAACATAAACGTTCTTGTTTGGGAATGAGACAAGCAGACTGTGCAAGTCTCAGTTACTGGAAACCCCTGGGCTGGTGTCTGGCTATAGTAGCACGGGGCAGATACACAGTGGTTTACTGTCTGCTCTTGAGATGACACAAACCAGATACCTGCATGTTGCTCAAGGCAATTTCCTGAGGGTTAATGCAATATGTTGATTAAACATTTGGGTTTTTGCACCCTCATGCTGAGCAAGCTGCTGAAGTCAAGGAGATGAAGGGAGTTATGTTCTGTGGGATGGTGCTGCTGGATTTATTGCAGACCCAGGATAGCTGAGTGCAGCAATCTCACCTTCTGATCACCCATGGCATCTAGTGATGAGAATTAACACATCAGAAGGAGACAAAATGAGCTTTTCTGGGCTACACTGAACCTTGTAAGTGGAGATAAAAGCTGTTGTACTCCTGACATCAAATGCTGTCAAAAACAACAGTGGCACAGTTGTCTGTCACTAAGCCCTTGGTACTTGTTTAGGTGTCTGAGCCTTTGAATGCTGGGTGGGTGAAGCACTTTCAAACACTGATAAAAGGTTTCGTTTCCTGTTGTCCTGACCTATTTTAATTAGTTATCTCAAGCACCCAATCCCTTATTTAAACAGAGAGGCTTTCAAGGTAGGTTAGATCTGTCTGCCACACAGCAAAAGCCAAGGCAGACAGAAAAATCTTTGGGTTGCTTCTGCTACAGTTTCTTCATCCAACCTAAAGCAATCAAGCAAAGAAAAGATAAAAACCTTTTTCTTTCTTGCTTTCTTGCAGTTCATAGTTCTAAAATCTGGTGCAGGAAATGCATTAAACTGGGATGCAGAAGGACTGAGCTGCAGCTGACAATGCTTTGCTCTGGGTACAGGTGGCATCCTTGTGAATAGCAAATGTGGCACTTTGGTGGCCTGACAGCACCATGGGGCTGCTGCAGAAGTGTGTTGCATGTTCTATGATCCTTCTCCAAATTTTTGGAAGTGAAGCTATTGTTTTAAAAAAACTGCTTTAAACCTACATTTATGGCTGCTGAGATGGACACAGGATATGACCTTCTTGGTTTGGCCCAGATTTTGGTTTGCTGTACTTTTTTACATCACTGTTTAGCAAATGCAGATGTTTAAAAAGAAGGAGAAGGCTGTTTCCTCTGGAACAAAATCAAAACACTTTCTATTCAGTGCACAGGAGCTCCTTTTATAGACTTTTGGTCTGATCCTGGGCTGAAGACAGGGAGAATATTGTGTACATAAGGATGGCTTGAACAAATTCAAATTGGGGAATCAGCATTTTCCTATAACAAAGATGTGAATCGGCTTCTGAGCAGAAGTTGAAATGCACATGCAGTTTGGTTTATAATTGTGCTCAGATTTGGGCCCTGGAGACAGTCTGAATTTGAGCTGAGAACTCACATCAGTCCCCAGATGTGTCCTTAACTGGCCTCTAGTGCTTGCTACGTTGGATTTGGTGCTCTGAATCTAATCCCAGTATATCTGGGGCATAACCTGGCAACAGAAAGGAAATTGCTCAGAGGCTTGTACCCATTAAGGGTCGATGATGATGTTGGGTTTCTGGGTTTTTTTAAGTCCTCACATAAAAACTGAGTTGTTCACTTGCAGCTGTTGGAACTGGATCTTGGTGCCTAATTGAACTCAGGGACAGGCTCTCTGTTATTGTTTTAATTTAATTAATGGCTTGAAAGAGCACTTAGGTGGCTTGCTGTGCCCTTTCAGGAGTGGATGTGCTCCATGAGAAGTGCTCAGTTCCTGCCAGGGTGGCAGATAGATGGATGTAGCAAGGTCAGCTGTGCTTCCACCTCCTGAGCCTCTGCCATCACAGCACACTGCACAAGGCAGCACAGCCTGCAGTGCTGGTTCTGTATTGGATCCACACTGACTTCAGAAAGAGCTGCATCTAGCTGATTTTCCTGCACCCCTAGGAAGCAGAAATCCAAGTCTAATGAAAGGTCTTATTTTTTTTTTCTTTTCTTTCACCCCCTCCACTATGTCTGCAGAAACCTCTTTGCACCAGGCTATGCTGAGACTCATTACAGCCAGACTGGACAAGCTCAGACCATCCCTCTGACCCACACGGTGAGTGCAGAACATGTTCCCTCTCATGGCTGCAGGGGAGACCAGGTGGGGAGCTCAGAGAAACGGGTGAGGCCCTTCAGGGCCTTTTTTTTAAGGGCAAAGGTCCCAACAGCTTTAAGCTGACAGGGAAAGAAGTCTGACTGTCTGACTTGGGAAGTTCCAGCAAAAGAGCTGCTCTATCCCCCAAAAATGGTAAAAACATCTTGCTGTTTTGACTGAGCTCTGTTATGAGAGCCAAGGTCAGCCAGCAGCATTGCTCCCCTCTCTCTGGGTGCTGGAGAATCTTGTTTTCCTCACGCTGCTTGTCCTCTTGCTTTTAGTTTTGCCACCAGGGGGGACCTTCCCAGCCTTTGGGAGAACCAGCCCCTATAAACCAACTCCTGTTCAGTAACAATCCCATAAATTACTGATCTCATGCAGGCATTGGCTGGCTCTCTGCTGCAGCAGCAGCACAAAGATGTGCATTGGTCACGAAGCAAAAATAAGAGATAAAATCCCCATGAGATCATTTTTCCTAATGCTGCCCTGGGGTGAGGGGAAGGGATGTGATGAATATGTTGGTGTTTCTGCCCCAAAGCCTCCTTGTCCCAGCCAGAGGCTGCCTTTGTCTCACCAGGAGCCCCAAGACAGGGACTTGCCCACTGCCCATGGTGTCACCCTCACTGGGGCTGAAGGCATGTCCTTTGGGGCCTGACCCAGGGCCAGCTGCCATCGATGGGCAGCTCCTGTCACAGGCAGAAAGCTTTGGGTCAGCCTTAAATGCTGCGACCATCTGAGTTCCTTCCTTGGGGATTCAAAGCTCTCGATTTTTACTGGCAACAAGGAGCTGTTTGATGCTCTGGTTCAGACTACGCATGGCAGCTGAAAAGCCAAATTTCGATGCAGAGTCACAGAGATTTAGTGATGATAGTCAGCTGCCAAACGCAGCGGAAAGAGAACAATTACTGGAGTGTCAGCAGCACTCGCACGGGACTCAGCGATGTCTAAATATAGTGTGTGTCCATCCCAAAACTGCACTGCCAGCCCTGCCTCCCTCTGCCTTCCAGGACCACTGCTTTTACCACGGGGTTGTGCGGGGCTGGGAGCACTCCAGTGTCACACTGAGCACCTGCCGAGGGCTGCGGTAAGTGCCTGGTGATGCCAGAGCTGTGGGAATGCCTCTGGTTCTGCTTCTCAGCATGCTGCCACCTGAGCTTTGCTCCCCAGCAGCCAGGCTGCCCTAGTTTTGGGTGGATAGACCTGTTCTGAAAGGCCACCTAGTCAAGAGTCCTGGGCCTAACAAGGAATGTGTTAGGACAAATGCAGAAATTGAGGTATCACTAGTAACCATGGTCTCCTAACCAGCTCCTGGAGCTTTCCCACTTTGTGCTGGCAATGTGGACTTGTGCAATGAGTGAGTTTAACTTGAGAGTCCACTGAAGCAAAAGATTCTCCTGTTGGTGTCTCAGGGCTACATCTGTTACAGACCAGGGGCTGGACTCGCCATGTCCCAGCCCAATACTCTACACTAGTGCAGAAACCAGCTCCTTCTCCTAGTCTCTCACAGCTGGCAAGTTTATGTGTGTGTTTTGGGGCAAAGTCTTCAAGTCTGAGCTTCCTTCTGGGTTGTCAGCCCCATTCTCTGCTTTCTTTCTGGATGGTGCCAAGGTTGTGTGTGTGTGTGTGTGTGTGTGTGTGTGTGTGTGTGTTATGCATGGAAGCCTTTGCTTTGGGAGTGATGGAGTCTTCACCAGGAAAAGAGGTCCTGTATCCTCAGCCAGGAGTAAATGAAGCATCTCATTGCAATCAACAAGCTGCATTCATCTACACCACTGCAGAGTTTGTTTCCAAAACATCACACGGGTTTTATTGACATTAGTGGTCATCTGCTCTGGAGTGCCTATTGGAAGCTGAGCTGATGGGACTGGCTCCAGCCAGGAAACAGCCTGTGCCAAAACAAACCTGAGACATCTTCAGTGAATGTAGCACAGGCCAAAGAGCCCAATGAGGTAAACAGGACAGTGCAGCCACCTGTGGCTTGGAACAAATAATCCAAAAGCAAAAGCAGTCACAGGTGTGCTGTCCTTCTGTCAGCTCTGCCTTCCAGCTGCAGAGGGACAGAGATGCTCAGTGTGTCCATGCAGCAGGGTTCCTGCACCCCTGAGCTGTCAGTGTCTGCTGGCAACTCCTCAGCATCATTTTCTAACTGCTGGAGAGGCACAGGAGCTGAGCACACGTGGCTGTTCTCACTCAGCCTGCACAGGGAGGTGTCCTGCCTGTCAAGCTACATGTCTTCTACTGAACATCAAACACAGATTTCCAGCTCTCCTGGCTATAACATGCTCATTGAGAAAATCAGAACCATGTGCGGCTGTGAGCACATCCCAGAAAGAAATGTGGGGTTTTTTTCTGTTGACAAACAAAAGTCTTCACATTTTTTCAGGTCAGTTCTTTTAAAGACAAATTTCTTCAATTGGTTGAAAAGCTTCCACTGCCCCTAAAGAAAAAGCTGTACGTTAAAAAAATCAGTACTTCTCAGGTTAGCACTGCTAACATGTTCCCAGAGCCTTTTCATGTCTGAGGCCCACTGACTTTACTATATGCAAGCCCAGGGATTCCCTCTCTGAACTCCAAATATTCCCATCCATTTTATTAATGAATTGAATGGCCTGGTAAGGAGAAGTGCATCAGACAGGAACTCAGCAGCAGCAGAAGGATTTGTCTCCAGTTGCTGTATTAGTAATTAACTTTCCCTTTTATTGCTTCCTGTTTCACCAGTGGACTTATCGTATTGAGCAGCAATTCCAGCTATATCTTGGAGCCAGCCCCTGACAGCCCAAACCAGCACTTGATTTACAGGGCAGACAACTTGAGGCTGCAGAGAGGAGCCTGTGGCTACCAGGGCACTGGAGATGCAGCTGAAGACTGGCTCAGGGACTTCACAATGGGGATGAAACCACCAGGCCAGAGGGTGAGCAGGGCTCAGCCTGGGTCCATGCTTCATGCTCCAAATTTCCCACCTGTTCCAAGGCCAAGAAACCTGCTGTTCTCTAGGAGCATAGCTCAGAAAGTGAAATGAAGGAGAATATTTAAGAGGGTTTGTAACAACAGTGACTCCAGCAGGGAAATAAATGAGTATTGGGGACTTGTGAGCTGTAGCTGTTCCTGCACAGATCTCTGCGTCTGGTGCTTGAGCAAATGGGTGGGCTGAGGACAGACACATGGGAACTTGCTGTAGCTAAACTGACTTGTGATATTTGGTTGCTCTAAGTCAATCCCATCTAGAGGACCCTGTGTTTCATGGGGTGAATGGCCAATGAGAAACAAACTGGAAAAAATGACTTGGACATAGGTTTTGTGAAGAGTTTCTTGGGGGATGTTGGGGGAATAACTTGTGTTGCTGCTGCTGCAGGTGAAACGGGAGACTCTGCAGGCTACAAAGTACGTGGAGCTCCTGCTCGTGGCTGATTATGCAGAGGTAAGAAATGGGATCGTGTTCATCCTAACAGAGCACTGGGCCCAGAGTGAGCATCTTCCAGGGCAGGGAGGGCAGCTGGAGCTCAACAGGTTTCCTCTTGCCATCACAATGGTCCTACCCTCACCAGGAGACAAGGAGAGTTGTGTCTTAGTTACTTTTGTCTTAGAAGCCATGACACCCCCCATCAGCCACTCTTGGCCGGGGAGAGATGCAGCTGCAATTTAGATGAGGGATGAGGATCAGTTCTGGCCTCCCAAGGTACCAGTGGTCAGTCCTAGTCACTGGTGGGAGAGACTGCCTTCAGTGTAGGGGGACTTAGGGATTTCCAGGAATGATGTGCTTCTAACTCTGCTGTACACTTAATCTCTAGAAAAGATAACCATGACTGTGCTGTGCTCTGAGCTGGTAGCAGATACAGAAATAGACATTTTTAAGGCTCTAGATCACAGAATGGGGCTGGCAGAAGCTGAATGAAGTCAGCAATCCCTCCCCCATCCCCAGCCTGGACAGCACACCAGACACACTTACTGACAGTGCAAACCGCACAGTGTTTTGCTGATTGTTTAATCTCCAGCACAGATGAGAGTCAGCCTG
>NW_008666324.1:11246-27084 GCF_000695815.1 Acanthisitta chloris | reverse complement strand
AGCCACATAGTGCTCTGGGCTGTAATTTATTCTGAACAAAACTAAAGAGGCAGAACCTATTTTGGTTCCTATTAGGCAGCAAGATACCAGGGAAACTGAGAGAACACATAATCCCCAGGAACTGCCATATGTTGTTCACCATTTGATTAGACAAGCTGAGCCAGACACCCTCACAGTGTTGTCATTAACTGCCCTTACCTTGCTGTGTCCCTCATTGGAAGAAAAGTCCTGGGTTTGGTCATCTGTTAATCAAAAATCTAAACATTTTGCCACTTCAATTCTTGGAATCAGTTTGCTAAAAGTAACTCGTTAATTGCCAGGTGGTTTAAATAGGCAAATTGGTTGGATGAGTGAAATGTGATGAGCTCTACAGCACCCTTGACCTCAGACATGAAGACATATTACCATACATTTTATCTGGCACATTTGTCAGTTCTTTGTCAGACCTTGGCTCTGGGGCACTTACAAGTTTGGGTTGCTCCACTGTGTTACCACTGCTTGAGTAATATCACTGCAGTAGTGTGCCAGGGATGAATTTTGAATAGACAGATATGTTGTGATGTGGTCAGATGTACAGTAAAGGAAGGTTTTCTGGCTTCACTTGAGAGTTAACTGTCTTATTCCCAGAGTAATGTGACTTGTTTTAACACATTTCGGTACTTTCTACTTGCCTTTGTGCTGCCTGACATGTTCATTTTGTTCAGTTTCAGAAGCATCACTTCAACATTGAAGCAACAAGGCTTAAATTAGTGGAAGCTGCTAATTACGTAGATAAGGTGAGATTGGGTATGTGTGAAATGAGGAAAGCAAAGCCCAGGTCAGGCCATTTGAGAGTTAGTTGTGACAGAGGAGGACTGGCTTCTTGGGAGAGAGAACAATGTCTGAGCAGTTCTTGCCAGTGATCTGGGGAGTGGAGAGCATCTGCCAAATTGTGTTGTTGGACATCAAGAATGGGGTGGGTGAATCTCCATTCCTTACCTTGGAGCCAGGATGAGCATCTTGTGCCCCTATTTGACAAGGGACTAATGTATTCACTTGAAAAGGCAGAAAACCTGGGAAGTAGAGCTGGAAGGAGCCTTTAGAGGTCATCTTGCAATGGTACCCAGTGCTGCTGAAGTAAACTTCCCTACTTTTCAGATCCCTTCTCCCCTTTAACTCCTTCCATCACTCCCTTCACCCCCACTGCCCATGAATACTTCTCCTGTTTGTGCTTGGTGTGGGCAGCAGATTGTTTCCTTCCGCTTTTCAGGAATTCTGACATATCTAAAGATAAAACATGATGTCACTCTCCAGTCTTTGTTGCTCTAGAATGTCTCTGTTATTCATTCAAAAATGAAAGTTTCATGTCTCTATTTCAGTCAAGTTTAGGTTTGCACATTTTTCTCTGCAGAGCTGCAGCAGTAAGTTGCAATGCATTTCCAGAGGGAATATTTTGTCTGGACATGTGGAGTTCTAGAAGTAATTAGCAGGGTATATATTCAAGATTTAAAGTACAGTAAAATAAATTTGTGGTGCTCATTTTATTATCTCCTTTTCTGTATCTTAGTTTTACAGATCCATGAATATTCGCATTGCCTTAGTGGGGCTGGAAATCTGGAGTAACTGGAATAAATGTGATATAACTGAGAATCCCTACTCCACCCTGAAGTCCTTTCTGGCCTGGAGTAGCAAGGAGAGGTTGCACAGAAAACACGATAATGCCCAACTAATCACGTAAGTTGATTTCTCCTGTTTCTGACTAGTGTGTTGGGTGGGTTGGAAATCAGTTTGTAAGGTTATATCGTTCTAAGATTCAGAGGGGCAGATTTATGTAGAGGCCACTGAGCCAGCATTAAGCTCTGGCACCCAGACCCCAACCATTCTAGGAGAAGTGGAGGTCCCAGGCTATGCAGTGGTCTCAATACATCAGCACTACTGTGTGTGCTTATCACAAGCAGCTGCACATGATCAGGCACAGCTACATGGACAATTCACGAAAAACTGAACCCTAAGTCAGACCTGTTAAGGGGAGCTAAGGCCTTTGTGGAAGGCACTTGTTCCTAATTCATCCCACTGAGACACGGGGCCCTTGTGCTGGGAGCTAACTGATGGCTTGTGACTCAGCCCACTGATCTCATTAGGGCCAGTAGCCCTAATGCAATGCAGTTGTCATTGGAAAAAAAATTTGCAGCTCTCAAATCTTCTTACCTCTTCCAGGGTAATTCATCCACCAGAAAATAGTGGTGAGTCAGAGGAGAAGCCTTTAGGACTGAAATGCAGAGATACAATGCCTTTTCCCTTGTTTCATTTGATTTGGGTGTTTTTCCCTTTAGCATTACTGTATTTCATCTTCACCTGGCCATGTCCTGAGCACAACTTCCAGGGCTTCCATTTCAGACATGCTGTCAGGGACAGTACAGAATTCCAGCTCACCAGGCCTCAAAGGTGCTACCTAGCACTCTGTCAAGTCCCTGAATCCCAGGCTGGCAAATATCAGGCTTAAGATAAATTAAGTATTCACAAACAGTACTCAATTAAGGATCCGGAAATGGTCCTTTCCGTGCTTGTTGTAGAACTCAGCAGGAGCACTTTTTAGCACCAGACCATTATAAAAAATAGGATTGTCTGGCTGGCCCCTAAAACAAAGTGCTAGTCCAAGAAAAACACATCTTAGGCTTTGTAGCTCTGCTGTGATGTCCTGTACTTGACTATACTACTAAAGACAATGTGTTCCCCTGACACTGTGTCTGGATATGAGACTGTGCACTGCAGGATGTATTTCTCTGCCTTTACAAGTGCCTCAGTGCCATTTCATGCTGTTTCTGGGTTGATTTTAGGGGTGTGCCCTTCCAAGGTACCACGGTAGGCTTGGCTCCCGTGATGGCCATGTGCTCTGATTTCCAGTCAGGAGGAGTAAACATGGTAAGTAATTGCTGATACCAAATATGAAGTTTCTTGCCAGCAGTGAATACATAGGATAGATAGCTGCCTTCTAAAACTGGCCATGCGCTCTGATTTCCAGTCAGGAGGAGTAAACATGGTAAGGAATTGCTGATACCAAATATAAAGTTTCTTGCCAGCAGTGAATACATAGGATAGATAGCTGCCTCCTAAAGCCCAGGAAGAAAATATTTCCTGTTAAGTCCTCCAGTTTATTGGCAGGAATACTTTCCACAGATGTTTTCTACATGTAGTAATAAGAAGTACCACCTACTCCATTCGCTCAGAGGTGCACGGGACAGGCAGAGGTGAAATGGTGATGTGCCTCTTTGTCCTTGCACAGGATCACTCTGAAAATGCCATTGGTGTTGCTGCTACCATTGCCCATGAGATGGGACACAATTTTGGCATGAATCACGATTCAGCTGGTTGCTGTACTACCCCTGCAGCAGATGGAGGCTGCATCATGGCCTCTGCAACTGGGTGAGTTCATCTTACATGGAGAAATGCAAAGGGCTTTGTTGCAAGAACTTTGGTGGAGTAAGAACTAGAAATGTAAAGTGAAGGTGGACCTGTTGGAGCCAGTGTGTTTATAGAGAAAATACTGCTGGACAAACCCTGGCTCATGGATCAGTAGCAGTTTGCTAAATTCCTGATGAACTGATTCCTGCCTGAGATTGGCCTGAGGTAGTGTAAGGACCTGGGAGCATTAAGAAGTGGAGCTCTGGTAAAAAGGAAGATCTGCCTGTTCTCTTTTCTTAAGAATACTCCTTGGTTTCAGTGAGCCTGTGTTTAAAAGGAAAGAAATAGCTGTCTTTGAGGGAAAAGGGAAGCAAGAGTGACTGTGGAAACCCACAGGGATTCCAAAGCTCATTTGGATAAGGAAACACAACAACTTCTATATTTTAGTCACGTAAAAATATCAGACAAACCCATTCATTTAAAGCCACATTCCCCATTGCCTCAAGCCTTCCTCCTTGGGGGTTTACAAGTTTGGGTGTATTATTTTTTTCTATACAGATCTTCTTTTTTTGGTGCATGATTTCCTCCAGATAAGGAGAACATTAGGGTGAGAAGTGAAAGCACAGTGGCACGCAAGTAGGGCACGCAACATGCACACACACATGCATGGGTACACACAGTGCACAGGTTCTGGCATTGTGACAGCAGAAATTAATAATTCATGTAACATGGATATTTACATGATTAGAAATGAAGTGGTAGATGGGAAGAATGAAATATTATTGCTAGCAGTTGGATTCACAAGCTGAGAGCTGGATTCTTGGGCATGTTCAAGCAGTTTGGAATAAGCCACAGCTCCAGTATTGAGCGGGAATCAATGCTTTTCAGCCATGAAAGTCAAATCTAACTTAACATAATTTGTTTCTATAATATTTATTTTGTAAGGTCACTATATTGCTAGACAATCTTAGAATCAACTGGGTTGGAAAAGACCTCAAAGATCATCAAGTCCAACCTTACCATGGTTACAAGACCACGGCACTAAGTGCCACATCTCATCTCATCTCATCTTACAGTGCTATCTCACCTTATCTTCAAGTGTAATGCAAACCCACAAAATCATGACCAGCTTTAGCTCCATAGATTTCAGGGAGGGACCTGTGTCTTTTGACACTTGTCAGGATTTGCATGTGTTTATTTTTGGTTCTCAGATCTGTCTTGATGTTGTTCTATGCTGTCCATATTCAGGCACCCATTCCCCAAGGTGTTCAACCAGTGCAACAGACAAGAGCTGGAGAAGTATCTGCAGTCTGGTGGAGGGATGTGTCTCTCCAATATGCCAGATACCAGAAAAATGTATGGTGGAAGAAAATGTGGAAATGGCTACTTGGAAGAGGGAGAGGAGTGTGACTGTGGAGAGGTGGAGGTAAGAATTGTTCAGATTCAATCATTTGGGGTTTAGTGGGACACAATGTTTTTATTATGTATTTTGCAAATGCAGTTATGTGATCTGTGTCATCTTTTCTTTGTGCAGGAGATGAACATACCTTCCCTGTCTGTAAATGTGTACACAATGTAAATCAAGATTCTAAAATAGCTTGTGTAACTAACTTCACAGTAGTACAATGCACCCCAGAACTCAGGGGTGATATAAGCCATGGCTGAACAGAGGTGATGAAAACTTCATTTAAATAATGGAAGAAAAGGTGATTTTAGATCACAGAATTATTTAGGTTGGAAATACCTCCAAGTTCATCGAGTCTGACCTTTGACAGTTCACCATCCTGTCAACTAGACCAGAGCACTGAGTGCCATGTCCAGTAGTTTCTTGAACACCTCCAGGGATGGTGACTCCACCACCTCCCTGGGCAGCCCTTCCAATGCTTAACAACCCTTTCCATGAAGAAATTCTTCCTCACATCCAGGAAGAATTCTTCCAGATGTCACAGTTTCATATATAAGTTGACTTTATGGCTCCATTCCTAACAAGGTTGAGGCTTCTCTTAGCACTGCATCTCACTTCTCCAAATCCATCCTTTGACTAATAAGACCAGTGGAGCTGGAACCAGCAGCCCTGCCTCTCTGGCTGGATTGAGCACAACCATTGGTATCCAGTCAGTCCATCAGAGGGTACAGTTAGGCAGTGCTGTAATTCAGCACGTGCTGGGTAGCATGAGCATCATGTGGAAGAAAGGATATTACTTTGTTTGCAAGTAATTCATCATGTAAGAGAACAGATTAGTGCCAGTCTCACACTGCCCTCTAAACTCTGCACAAATCTTTGTCTTCCAGGAGTGCAATAACCCCTGCTGTGACCCCAGCACCTGCTCCCTGAGGCCAGGGGCTGAATGTGCTCATGGCAGCTGCTGTCATCAGTGCAAGGTGAGATCCCTGGGCCTCCTGAGAAGAGAGGGAATCACAGGGGTGGGAGTTAGGTGAAAACTGGAGGGGAAGGGAAGCAAACACAGACAGATATGGAGTTTAGCTTCTCACCTGGTTTGGTTTTTTTAGGTACAACAATTATTAGTGCAACCAAAGTCATGGAGTCCTTTCTTCTAGCTGACTGATTTATTGGCTCCTGTGATAACTTCAGAGGAGCTGTGAATCCTGCTGGAACAGTCACACTGCCTCTCTGAAACACTTAGGGATGGGATGAATCAGAATGAATATTTCTCTACTTTGTCTCTAGAAGAAATCTAACTAGAGCTCTTAGAGCAAACTCTTCCTCTGAGGATTAGGCTGGATGCTGTCTTTGCTCTGAACTCTCTTCTGGGCTGCAGTTGAATTCCTTTAGCTCAGGTTCTTGCTGAACAAATGCCAGCAAAGAGAAACGTATACATATGACCACTCTAATTTTAAGTCTCAGCTTTCTTTATAGAGGCTGGTTAAAATGTTTCTGATTTTGGAGTTACAGATCTTAAGCTTTGACAACAAATTAATAAAGAAATGAACATTAGCAAACATTTATCTTAATCTCATCTTTGTTTGCTCATCAACTGTGTGTTCTTACTGACCCATCCTGAGCATGTTGAAAACAATTTTTCAGGAGTCCACCTGGACTCACTCTTTACACAAGAGACTTGAAACAACCTCCTAGATGTAGCTGTGTATGCCCTTTGTTCTCCATGTGCGTGGTGGACAGGAGAAGGAACTGAGTAAATTTGTAAGCAAGGGAGACATAAGTTATACATTAGAAAAATGTCTCCAGCAGAAATAGCAAGCAAACACTGAAACAAACTTCCCAAACAGGGAGGGCTTTGGGAACAGATTACAAAAACATCTGTCAGAAATGGTTTAGGTAAATTGGATCCGACTCTAGGGTAGAGTGAGATGGAGCAGTGTCCCCGTGAGATCCGGCAGCATCTGTGCATGATCTCATTGCTACCTGGGGAAGGAATCCAGTCAATAATTTGATTCTACAGAGTTCACCCAGTTAATGAAGTTACAGAATCATTTGTGTCACTGCTGACCTCAAAAAAAACCCAAGACAAGGAGGATGAAGTGACACGTGCAAGATTTTGTCTTATCTCCAGGGAGATGTTGTGCAGACATGAAACCACAAAGGGGCCAAGCATTAATTCTTTTCGGTTTTTTTTTTTCCTGTTGTATCCTTTTAGCTGATGTCTCCAGGAACTCCCTGCAGGGAAAGGTCAGGACTCTGTGACCTCCCAGAATACTGCTCTGGAGAGTCACCATTTTGCCCCCCCAACTCTTACCAAATCGATGGAGCTCCTTGTGATGGAGGAAGAGCTTATTGCTACAGCGGCATGTGCCTCACATACAGGGACCAGTGTGTGCAGCTCTGGGGGCCTGGTAAGGACACTGCCTGCAGCAAAATGTCTTGCCCTTTGAACAGGAAATATGATGTGTTATCCTGCTATTATTCACTCTGTGCAAGGCAGTAGTACCTTCCATACCTGATATCAGTAGCAAAGTCTGAGGAGCCTTTTCGCCTGCCTTACTCACTTGGAGGAGGCAGCAAAAATTTCCCATGCTCAAACCGTTGCAGAATAAAGAAAACTGAGTGGTTGGCAAGGGGTGTGATGGGCTGCTGGGCTCCACAGGAATCTGCCACATGAGTCTGTTCCATGCAGGAGCACGGCCAGCACCAGATGCCTGCTTTGAGAAGGTCAATGCTGCTGGAGACATCTACGGGAACTGTGGGAAGGACATCTATGGCAGCTACAGGAAGTGTGAGATGAGGTACAAAGCAGAGTGGCAGCCAAGAGTTGCTCATTGGAGAAGATGTTTTTGTATGTTACAAATTTATACGCCAGTAGATAAAACTGATCTGTGCATTGGTTTCGCTCCCTCCCTGTATCTCCTGGGAAATCAGCTGCATCTCTGTTGGACTTAAAGCCCTTATGATTGAAGCTTTCAGTTCAACATCTAGTTGATATTTTTTCCAAGCAACAGAAGAGAGGATTTTCAAATCTAGAAGTTAAATGTAGCTTTCTCACTGAGACAAAGAACTTCTTAGTCTGTTCTGTGACTTTATTGAGGTTGGCCATCATGGGGACATCCTCCATCCATGGAAACTGGGAGATTGTACCATCAGTACCCACCAGACAATGTTGCTCTTGGGAGGTCCCTGCTCATTTAACAATGACTTGACACTGCTGCTTTAATTTATGTGTAGAGCTGATAGCTTAAAAACGTTCAGCAAGCCAGAAATAATCACTTTAGCCTTTCCTTTGAACTCAGAGATGCTAAATGTGGGAAGATCCAGTGCCAAAGCTCAGCTTCCAAACCCCTGCAGTCCAATGCAGTGCCCATAGACACAACTGTGAACATGCAGAGGTGCCGAGGGACCCACGTGTACAGATCTGAGACTGAAGATAAGGAGATGCTGGATCCTGGCTTGGTGTTGACGGGAACAAAATGTGGGAGCCATCATGTGGGTACAGTTCTGCCTGTAATGGCTTGGAGGAGGTTCATGGTATCACTTTTCTGCCTGGAATGTGCTTTGTGGTTATCAGACCATTAATTTCATATGTCTAATGCCTTTCTAGGGGTGGTTTGTATTTATTGGAAAAATAGTTTCTTAAAGCTTCAGAGAAGCGATGGAAGAACACACACCAAAGGCCTTATGTCTTTGCCAAATGAAGTCTGGGGCCAGTGCTAAATTTGGGATTTGCTATTTGGTTGAGGTTGTCTTGCTTAGAGGTGAGACACACAACTGGAAGTCAAGACATGTGAGAGCTCTTTCAAGGACTTGCCACATGGTCATGGCCAAGCTGTCAAAGCTGAGCTCCCACTTCTTTGTGATGCACATTAGCTGGGATTTAGGGTAGTTAACTGTTTGCCTGGGAACCAGATTAACTGCGCAGGGAATTACTTGAATCTCCAAGGCATCTGGGACCCTGCAAGTCTGAAAATAACACAATGCAGTAATAAGATACATAACCCAGAGCTAACACTGAGGTTTTGGATCCTTCCTCTGCAGGTCTGCTTTGAGGGACGCTGCCAGAACACATCCATCATCTTCGATTCTGAAAACTGCAGCAAGAAGTGCCATGGGCATGGAGTAGGTGTCTTCCTTTTCATTTCCATTTCAGGCTGGAGCAGGATGGGCTGTCATGTTTCTGGGGGTGGTTGTTCTGCTCAGTTCTGATACCACACTTAGGTTCGCTCTAGACTTCGAATTCTTGATTATTAATTTGCACATTCCTTTCCTGTTTGATGCATTTTCTGGCCCAGAAGTGTCTCTCTGACATAGGATTTAAGGGGGTCTACTGGAGGGATATGAACTGAAATGAATGAAAAACAAGAAGAGGTAACCTGAAAGAAAAATCTTCTGGGGACAGTTTAGATTGAATAAAAAAAAATAAATCAGACTCACTGAGGGAAAACCAGTAAAAAGCCACATTTGGAACAGTTTATCACTGCTCAGCGGTGCCACCAGGGGATGGAAAGAAAAGACAAATAGCAATGGGCCAAGAAATATAACTAAACAATAAGAAATTTTAGGGTGTCCTTCAGTTTAGAGATAAGAGAAATGCATTTCAGGTTATTGTCATTTCAGCTGAAGAACCCTTGTCTTTTGGAGGAAGGGAGAATATCTGAGGAAATAAAAGGCACTTTAACTCCCCGGAAAAAAAAAAGTTTCCAGGCACTTAACTCCCTATTTATTCCAGTAAGAGTTTCCTCTGTAGTGTTTTATGGAGCAAGTGCTTAATTTGTTTTAGCTTGCAGGTTCCTTAGTAGCTGTCACTAAAGTCTCTGAGTCTCCTCACTACAGGTCTGCAATAACAACAAGAACTGCCACTGTGACCAAGGGTGGGCCCCCCCATTTTGCAACAAGCAGGGGACAGGAGGAAGCTTGGACAGTGGTCCTCCTATGCCTGGTGAGTGGGACCAGCTCTGCTCTGGTGGCACTTCAGAAAGACTTGAGTTAAACTGGGAGCAGAGAGCTTGTCATTTAACAAACTCTACCTTCTTGTCCCCAGGCTCTTCAGCAGTTGTGATAGCTCTTGCAATCCTGGCTTCCATTCTCGTCCTCATTGGAATCATGTTTTTATTCTATTATCTGAAATGCTGGAATAAATTTACCATCTGTTCTCTAAAAAAGACACCGCAGTTCAGGTAAGTTATCAGTGCTGTGCCTTGTCTGCCTCTCAACTTCAGTGCCAGGACAGAAGAGATATTGCAAAGACTATGAGGAATATAAATACCTAAATGGGTTTGTTGTTATAGTCACTATTTGCTTCTCATTGTTTTACTTTGGCGAAAATAAAATAGAAAATACAGGGAGGGGGAAAAGGAGAAAACATATTAAGGAAATAACACTTACTCTTTTCTTTCTCTCATTGTCAGTGACACCTCTGGAACTGGGCATGCAAACCCTGCCTTCAAGTTGAGGACTCCCCAGCAGCAGAGGAAGGTAGGGGCATGGTTATCTTCCACCTCCAGGAGAGAGATGCAGCTGCCCTAAGATGTGGGATGTGGTTCCCTCTCACAAGTGCAGTTAGGGAGTGGTTTTAGCCAAGGATGGGAAAAATAGACATCACCCATGGCTGAAAGTCAGTGGGAGCTGACTTCTTCACAGGCAGGAGCTGGGATTTGACCAGGCCTGTGTGGTTGCTTGTCTCTTCTGACAGATCCTTTGCTGTCACATCTCCCTCTCAGAACTTCAGAAATGGCAAACCCTGGGTTTATATGTGAGCATCACACGAATGCCTGAATTACTCTGTTCTCCTGATTCCCATTTTTGTCTCATGATCCAAAATTGTCCCAGTCTATCTAATCAATGCCTGCTAGATGTATACAACACGTATTCGTGTCGCAGGCAATGTTTTCTACTATGTGTCTCATAGACCTCATGTAGATTCTCAAAGGTGTCGCAGAGAGTAAAAAGGTGGTTTGAAGTGGAAATACCTAACTGAGGATTTGTGGGTCTTCTGCACAGGTGATTGGCTTCCCTGAAATCCCACCAAAACCTCCTTCCCAGCAAGCTCCAGGGCTCCAAATAACCAGGCAGCAGCCATCCACCTTCTCCACCAGCTGTGGCACGGGGCAGCACATGGGGCCAGCACAGCCAGTGCCTCCAAAAGACATTGCCCGGCGAACACCCCCGAGCAGGCCAGCACCTCCAGCTCCCAAAGCCCCCATCTCTCAGGTATGGAGTTGTGCCAATGTCCTGCAGATGTGATTTGGTGGGAGGTTTGTTCTGAGCGAGGGTGGTGAAGCCTCTTCTCACCCTGGGGGATGTAGGAGTTACCATGCTCACTAGTGCCTGTTCCATCTCCCCATAGGACAGTTCCTGGTGGTTCTCCTTGCTTTGTCGTGTAGCTGGCAATGACCATGCTGAACACTAGCACACACAGTGTGACTCTTAGTTAATTCAGGTCCCCTGATACCTCTGACCTTTACATGAAGCTTGGATCACAAAGCACCATTCACTTTACCAAGGTCATCTAAAGAGCTTTTAGCTGAAAATCTAAGAGATAATTTGCCAGGAATGACAGGACTATACAAATTTTTCTCTAAGCAAGCCTAGCACAGCTCTTCTTACCATGTGAGTCATAGAATCATAGGATGGTCTGGGTTGGAAAGAACCTTAAAGATCATCTAGTTCCAACCCCCTTGCCATGGGCAGGGACACCTTCCTCTAGAGCAGGTTGCTCAGAGCTCCATCCAACAAGCCCTTCTGAGATTACCAGTCAGTGGAAAGTCTGAGGTTCAGTATTGAATGCAAGATATTCATTCCTTGGGATGATCCCCCAGGTATCTTGCATTTGGCCATTCCTGACCTCAGACAAATTTTGATTTTGAGCAGAAATAGGACCTTTAGCATGTTTCATAGGAAACATTAGTCTTAACCCAAACTGACCTCATCTTGTGTGAGCATCCTAGCCATGAGTTTACTTTGAGGATTGAAAGGAAAGGGTATTGATTTAAATCTTTTGCTGACAGCTTTGTTCTAAACTTAACTACAGACCTCACATTCTTATGGAAAAGATGACAAATCACTCACACTGACTTAAACCCTTTTGGCCAAAATATTATTAGGTTGGAGCCATCAAAGAAGCAAAGGGCCTGGTTACAGAGGGTAGCAGGAGGCTGCCTCCCAGGCAGTCTCTGAAGGATATGGAGGAAAACAAACCCTTGAGGGGTTCCTATAGAAGAATATTTTAGTGAGTAGGATTTGTTTCCAGCTCCATTGTTCCTGTGAACAGCCAGCAGAAAACTAAAACAAAAGCAGGAAGCTGACTGTTGTCAATAAGGAATAGGTATCCTTCCCAGCTGGTTGTTGACAAGCTCCCCACAATCTCCATTGTTTTCCCTCCCCAACACATTCAGTCTCTTTATCTCAGTCAGGCCTACTAGATGGAACACTTTTTCTAGGATTTCCAAAAGAAACCTTGCTGTTTCTGGGTTGGTGGAGAGCCATGAGATGGAGATGGTACAGGAGAAATAATTAATGTTGCTGTTTGCTAGTCTCAGTGTCCTTCCTAGACATTTGCAGCATCTGCCAAATTTGCTCTCTTGCTATTCCTATAGGAGCTCTTCAGACTTGGCAGTCAGTGGAATTTAGGCTGCCTTGTCCTTCCTGGAGTCACAGGGCAAGATCCTTGGAGAGCAATAGATCCCCAAGCCATCAAGCATTGCATTTATACATAGTCTGAGGAGACTGCAGTGGTTTTGGGTGCCCTCCAAGTTGTGAGTGCAGCTGTGCTTGTTAAATCAACACCTGTAAGGCAGTGGCTTAGCACAGAGACTGAGCAACAACAGGCACTTAACTCTTGTGGGGGTAACTTCTCCCCAGGGGAATGCTTTCCACTGAAATTCATTAGATGAATGGAAAATATAATGCTCCAAGTATCCTATTAGGGACAGCTGTGTGCACAAACAAATGATAACTGTCTGTGTGTGTTTGTATGGGCACACAGATACACATGTATATAGTGTTTACAGGCATTGTGTGGGCAAACAGGGAGTGTATGTGTAAAAGTGCATCAGTAATGTGGCTAATTAAAAGGCTCTGGATCGTAGCTTCCCTATTGTTTGCAAAATAATGTAATAGTTAGAATATGATGCACTTTCAAGCCACAGCTCCATTTGGGAGGCATAGCAAGCTGGTTAGCCCTGTTGGCTGTCCTCAGAGCCAACTGCCCAGCAGCCCTAGGCCATTGTGTCTTCATGAATGTTGACAAGTGAAAAACTTGTCTGTGTTGAAAACCACTAATCACCTCTGCAATACAAGTCATAGTTGCAGCCACCCATGCTCCCTTCTGGATTCAGAGAGGGAGAGGTCTTTACACATATGGTTTTACCCTCAGCCCTCTGTCTCAGCCAGGGCCACTACAGCCTCACTTGTGATGGGGACTCCTGCCCACTCTGTAAGGTTTATCCTGGTTTTCCTCATGCAGCCATAGACTGTAATATCTGTGGGATTTGCCCCAAACCAGAGACCTCGAGGTAGGCAGCTGCTTACCCAGTGTGCTCAGACCTACAGAAAAGAAAATAGACCCCAGAGGTCCAAAGGACCTGTGGCCACACCTAGCAGTTCACGCCACATAAAGTAAATGCAAATGTTATCTCTGTTTTCATGTTGGGTGCCTGTCTAAGATGAGAATTCAAAACTATTTCTTTCTTGCACAGGATATTTCAAGGCCGAGGCCACCCCAAAGAGCTTTGCCAGCTGATCCTGTTCCATCTAGAGCCAGAGCCTGGCCAGGAACCAGCCCTGCTGTCCCACTGCCTCCTGTACACACCAGAACCCCAGGAAGGTTCCAGCCTGTGGCAGAGGTAACCACCAGTGGTGGTGGGAAGCACTCCAGTGTTCCCTTTCCCTGGGGAATAAAAGCACTCTGAAGGGAATATCACACTGCCAAACACCTTCATGCACACCTTGGTTGAGTGGAAACAGAGAGGCTGTTGGGTTGGTTGCCTTTATGACAGGGGTGTCTGTTTGGACTTGTTCCATATTAAGCATCTACTGGGTTAAGCAAAACAGTGATTCAATCCTCCACATCCTTGAGCACTTCCTCAGGCAAGGCATTGGTGTCAGTGGGGCTGAGTAATGGGGGGGGGTGTCAGGGTGGGTGTGACAGAAGTTAGCAAAGAGCAGCAAAACGTGAAGATCCACACAAGACTTCCAGATCCCAGTAAGGAACAGGAATTCTTTCCTGCCTCTCTAGCCATGGCCAAGGAGATGTTTCCTGAATGTCCGTAATAAGGGGACTTTTAGATGCTGAATTCAGTGCCCTGCAAACTGGAGCCCTTAACAGAAAAATCTCCACTCCACACAGCACAGCTTTACTGTCTCCAGCCTGCAATATACCGGAGGCCAGCTGTGAAAAGTGGAGAAAACTGCATGAAATTCTTTGTGCTCCTGGTGGGAGAGTTTCCTATGTGTGTGATGCTTTAGGGTGTGAATGCATGTGGTTGGAGACAAGTTCCTCCTGGCTGTCAGTGACATCAGCTCCAGGAGAGGGTGAGGGCAGGGCTTGTTCTTCCATCACGGCTCACTCCTCTCTCGTGTCCCTGTTTTCCATCTCACCCAGAACACTGGTGTCCGGATAGCTGCAGCAGTGAACCGTTTGCAAGTGGGACAGCCAAGCTCCCGTGGGCACTCCTAGAGAACTCTGTTCCTGGCTGGCTCTGGCCCTCACAGGGCACTGGATGGCCTTCATCACCCAAGGACATGTTCATGGCCACAGACAGTGTCTCGGTTCCTCTCCTCTTGCCTCCCCTGTTTCCTCTGTGACTCACCAAGCTGCAGTCAGGCATGGCAGGGATGCCCCAGGTACATGCCAAGCTGAGCTGGACCCTCTCTTCCAATTGCCTTTTCCATGCAGGGATGACTTGTTTATATGGTATTTAAATCTTGTTGTGCAATATCCAATGCAGGGATGGGGTGATCGGGGTGTCACGTGTTTTTAATCAGTTATTTAAGTGTTACCAGGGAGAACAAGCTGTGAGTGCAGGTGCTGGCCCTGATGGGCTTTCATGTGAGCCCCAGCCCTGTTGGCTTCCTCAGCCTTTCCACACAGCTGCAGGAGCATACGTTGGTGCTATACAGACCCCTCTGCCTCTTGGGAGAGCAGAAGGCAGCTGGTGCTAACTTCCTTCAGCTTAGTCTCAGTTTACAGTGGGTGGCAAGTGGGGCCACAACAGGGAGCAAGCCACAGAAATATTCCTGCTTAAAATAATTTGTGGGCCACTGTGGATTATGATTAGTACAGTGGGTTAATTAATTTGCCCATAGAACCATCCTCAGCAAGAGTGGCACAACATGTCTGTGCTCATTTGTCTTCCCTCGGTGCTGTAAAACCCAAAAGTATCCTCAACGTGGCCCCTGTGCTCTCATTTGTGTCCTTAGGACACAGTCAAGGTACGACAGGGAAACTCTGGCCAAGATACAGAGCAAAGGGCCAGAAGGAAACTCAGCAAAAGAAAAGAAAGTGCTGAGACCTCCTCTCCAGCACACGGTACCGTGGATCAGTGAACATTTTTGCACGTGTTTCCTCAGGCTTCAGTCTGTGCTGAGTTACCTCAGCATGGGCTGTCTGCTCCCCAAACCAGTGAGAAACCTACCTTAATTAAAAATGCCCACGTGGTAAAACAGCAGAAATATTAATACAACTCATGGTGCTTTTGTAGGGCAGCTCTTTTACTCCAGGTTTTTTTCCTCCAGGCCATGGATGGAGAGAGCTGTCTGTGTGCACTTTAATCAGCTGATGGTTCTGACCCTGAGGGCCCTCCCTTATGAATATGTTTTTTCCTTCTCCTAATAGTTTGGGCTTTTGTATGCTTTTTTTTTCCCTCAGGATTTTAAAATAAGACCTTTTGTTATGCCAGATTTTTTTTTCCTTGAAATGATTTCCTAGGAGAACACAGGGAAATCTGGAGCTGTGGTTACAACAGTTCTGTTGTGTGTGATTCATTATGGACAAATCCTCAAACAGCATGACTGCTGCTCCACATGGGAGAAACTGTACTATTGGCATAA
>NW_008666324.1:0-11206 GCF_000695815.1 Acanthisitta chloris | reverse complement strand
TTTTTTTTAAAAAAAAACCCAACCCAGATAAACCCTAAGTACTCCTTAAATTTGTAGTTATTTGTAGCAGTGTATCTGTAGGATGACTTAAACCACACTAGTCTTCACAACTTTACTACCTCTTTCTCCACAAGGAAACAGTTCACAGGGTGTGTGTCTTGAATTTTGCATTGATTATTCCTGGTCTTGCTAATTTTGGACCTTTTCTTACCTTCTATGTGCCTAGGAAACAAACCAACCACAAGGGATGGCATGTAAAAGACAACAGCTTTATAATCTTTATATGTCTTTTTCTAGAGTTGTGATATATTACATATAAAACTGCATTTCCAACAGCCCCTAAATCTGTTGTTTCCTGGGGTGCAGCCAGTGTGGCTGTGTATGTAAGAGCATGTTTTACTGCTCACAGGTGGAGCAGCAATGGGCACATCCTGCACACACACACACACTGTAGTAGTAGATTCAGCCACAACAACTTGATCTTACATCTGAGACCTCACTGAGTAACTCACTTCTGCTCCAACCCCTGATCTGAATCAAATGGGCACTAAAAAAAAAAATCACCAAAAGTATTTTCACTCTGTTTCGTGTGAGCATGGGATCAAGGTTTTAAAACACAATGCTCAGAGAACAACTGGACATGCCCAAACTCTAATGGAAAACTTTATTGCTGGAATAGTATCATAAAAAAATCCCCAAAAGGTAGTTTTAAGTAAAGTCCTTTGAAATTTTCAGATGTGTGCAAGTTGAGTGAATCAGAACAGGGGAACTGCAGGAGGAGTAGAAGGTGGCAAAACCTGGTTTTTTTGGAAAGATAATGTTACTTGGGAGAACATATACCAAAATGCATCTCACTTTCTTCTGTGTCCACATGTTAATGGTTTACAATAATGCTCTCTATGCAAATACTTGAAGAATGCAATTCATTGTGCCTTTTGCCTAATTTTAATAAATTTGTTGGTTGTCATTAACAAATGTCACTGTGTGCTCTCTCATTACCTTGGCTCAGATCTTCATTTTCTATACGACATTTCTCCAGGGATGTCAGGATTGCTGGGGGCGTAGCTTTTATGAAATGCACTTCCAGACAGTGAGGAAAAATGAGTGCCATTTACAGTCATTTTCTGAAATAAAATGCATAAAGCATTACACACATTAGGATGCCAAAAACCAAAGCTAGAGTGACTCGGACTGTTTTCTGCCACCAAAGGAGGTCGCTGCAGTTTCACTCTGCTCCACACGCTGTACTCAGCTCTCCCTGAGCCTATTTATCCTTTAGGGCTACACCAATAAGATGAGAGAATCATTAAAAACTTTCAAATTCACCTGAAACCTTTTTTTTTTTTTTTTAGAAAACCACATTTATTTCCCTTTCCACATTCAAAAAAAATAGTACTGAAATGTTATTAAAATAAGAGATTGTATATTCCTCTCTCCCACAACCCCATGTTGCATTTGCTCAGTGATGCTCAGACCCAGGTATAACCAGGTGAGCATTTTGGCCAGCAGGACTGCGTGCCATAGTCCAGGGATAACCCAGGCAGAGCTGTCTCTGGATGGAGCCAGCACAGGCTTCACTGCTCCCCATTTGGAGCAGGGATTTGCTGTCAGCAAATGGGCTTCAGCCTCTCTGTGGTGTAAGACCCAGCAGCAAGATGAGAGAACCTTTTAACTGCAGCAATACCTTCTTTTTTTCACCTTCCAGTTCAAAATGTTATATATCCCATCCCCTCATCCTGACCCTGATACAAATCCAAGGGGATGTGAGCAAAGTCCAGGTATATTATATTGGAGAGATGGAGAGTGGTGACAGGACTACTCTGGGATAAACTCCATCCCTACAGGTCTGCAGAGCATTACCCACTTATGCCTGTTTGGCTTTTAACACTCAGCTCATACCTCTATCTAAACAACAACCAAAAATCTTTGGGGCTGAGATGATAGCAGGACAGGCCATGGGGCTCAAATAGTTGGGGGACTTGCTAAGGTGTGATGACTCAGTTGCTTCCTCCCCCTTAAGGGCAGGTCATCCCACAAGGTCAAGATATTTCCTAAGAAAAAGAATGCTTAATATTTACAGCCACTTCGTCTTTCAGACTGAAATGGTTTTCACAAGAAGTCTTGGGGACAGTGGCAGCGTCTCTCCTGACATGGGGTTGGTTTACCCTGCCAGAGATCTCCAGCCTGAGTGGGATCTGGATCAGGCCCAGCAACTTCACCAGCCACATCAACATGGCCTGGAAGCCAGAGCTGCTAAGTGAAAAAAACCCAAAACCCCAAAGAAATGAAAAAAAAAAGAAAAAAGACAGCCAACCAGTACTAATTAGATTCAGTATAACATATCTCACAAAAAAAACAAGAGTTGAAAAAGATTTTCTTGTAAAAAAACTTCATGGCTTGGGTCCTGCCACTGAGCCTGAGTGCCTATTCCAAAGTTCACCCCTTTTGCCCATGTTCACCAATGTTCTTGTCCCATTATTTGCAGAGCAAGTGAATTAAACATGGATGAGTCTGAATAGCAGGCGTGCGCTGTTCAGTCCTTGTCTGTCTCCTCCACTGGTGTATTATTTTAGAGTTCATGCAAGTGTCTAGAAAGGAAAAAAAAAAGACAAAAAATGCTAATCAATGACTCAATCAAGGCCTGGAAATAAAGACATCAATGGCTACCCGGGGGAAGGAGTGCAAGAGTAAACATTAGCCCTGCCAAGAATAAGAGATGGGAAGGGGCCTCAGAGAGGAGTTTTGTTCCAGGACTATCATATTTCAAGAGGATTTTTGTTTTCAGTGGCTGCATGTATTAAGGCACAGCAAGGATTAAACACACCCCTTGCTGCCACACCATGACAGAGAGCCCAAAGAAAGACTTGGCTTGACTATATCAAGCCTTGGATAAGACACTGTTAGTTTTGTTTTCTTCTTTTCCTTTTTTCAAATTGTTCACTGGCACCTGGAATATTGGCATCAACTCATTCACCCAACCTGCAGTCCCTCACATATAACACATTAGGTGTAGAGCAAGAATACTTTGGGTTTATCCTCTGGGGCGATGCTGGAGTTGTCCACCTCTATCAGGATGTTCTTGTCATCTCTGGTGACTGGTGCTTGATCTTCATTCTGGAAGACTTGTGGTAGATTCCCTAAACTGACATCCATGTCTTTGAAGGCGTGGAGTAAAAACACTCCCAAAATGATGGTTAGGAAGCCACACACAGTCCCAATGATGTCAATTACAGTCATGGTGACCCACTCCTTAAAGAGGATGATGGAAGTTGTGATGACGATGGTGGTGAACAGCACATAGTAGATGGGAAACACTAAAGAGGTGTTGAAAATGTCTAGAGACTTATTGAGGTAGTTAATTTGTGTAGTGATGGATGCCACCAGCGTGACGACCAGGATCCATGTCAGTGGGTGCTGCAGCACAGGTTGGCCAGCAAAGAAGCCCTTGATGGCAATTCCCAGGCCTTTGACTGAGGACACAGAGAAGGCACCAATAACGGAGCAGATGGTGAGGTAGACGAGGATGTTGCTCTGGCCGTAACGGGGCGCGAGGTAGAAGATCAGGAGGAAGCAGAGAGCCAAGAGAATCGCACCATAAGCCAGGAAACCTGGAAGAGGGAGAGAAGAACTCAAAACTCAAGCAATGGCCAAAGGGAGCAATATGTACTGGCCAGCCCCAAGAGGGAAAACACAACCTTCTGTGTACCTGGTTCTTTCAGCTTGGAAGTCATTTCATCCAGAGTGGTGACCTCCACGTCCTCTGGGGCATGTATCACCATCACAGTGCTGCCCACGAGGCTCAGCATGCAGCCCAGCTTTCCCAGCAGGTTGAGCCGCTCTCCAAGCAAATATGAAGACAAGATGGCACTGCATGGGACAAGAAAACATCAGCTGGTGCTTGAAAGTCCTTTAAAAAAGGATCAGCAGCTAAATGAAGACTACCTTTCTGCACTACAGGGACACAAATTGGGAGTAAATCTGTTGGATTCCAGTGTGTTAATACACAGTCACATTGCATCTACTGACAGCTGAACCTGCAGAGGTGCAGGTGTGATCTATAGGTCACAGCTCTTGTGTCAGCAAGGTGCAAAAGTGCTGAATGTCTTAACACACCCCCAGAAATACTTTCAGGGTCTACAGAATCATTCATGAGCTGCTGAATGAAGCTGCATTATAAAGCTTTTAGTGCTCAAAGAAATTACTTCAAGGACTAGTGTAATAGGGAAAAAAACCCTGAACCTAACACCAGAAGAGTTACATTAATTTTAACTAAATCATCAGAATTATTAAGCCTCAGAGAGACTCTGAAGATACTGGAATGTATCTGCAAAAAAAAATGTAGCTGTTGTCCATACAGATTTGAGGCAAGACACCAGAGCAAGTCCTAACTGTTTGTTTATGCATTTCACAATAACAGTCCTATAAAACCTTCAGTACCCACAGCCATGTAGTTTGGTAGGAATCTCCCTTTTAAAAACAAAGAAATAAAATAGGGTTTCAGCCTTTTTTGGCAACAGCTAGAAGTATAAAACCCCCACAACTTCAGAGCCTAAAAAGCCTAGAAAATAAAAGGCAAGTGAAAGGCAGTTTGTAAACAAGTCTGATGTTTTTGACCCTTTCAGATTTTTAGTACTGTTGACTGCAAGTTCAAAACAAACCAATAAAACAAACAGCAACAACCCTGAGATGGCTAAAGAGCTGGAATTTTTGGCAACAGCTAGAAGTATAAAACCCCCACAACTTCAGAGCCTAAAAAGCCTAGAAAATAAAAGGCAAGTGAAAGGCAGTTTGTAAACAAGTCTGATGTTTTTGACCCTTTCAGATTTTTAGTACTGTTGACTGCAAGTTCAAAACAAACCAATAAAACAAACAGCAACAACCCTGAGATGGCTAAAGAGCTGGAATAAGGAAGGACAAACCAATAAAACAAACAGCAACAACCTTGAGATGGCTGAAGAGCTGGAAGAAGGAAGGAAGTAACATTGAGCTTTGCAATAATTTAACCTACAGTGTATTTGGCTGCTATCTAATGCAGCATTTCCAGAAGGGTTACTTAATCCAGTGGTTCCCAAATGATGCCTCAAAAAGGACAACAATTGTTTTTCAGAAAACACTGAGACTTTTTTCCCTTTAGGCAGAATAAACTATATTAGCATCACGTTAAGTCTTATCTCTACAAGACAAACAGGCAAACCAAAAAAAGGCAAATTGCAAACTCTAGACACATAAATCACCTTATGAGCACGCTCAGAGCCCCCAGAGGTGTGACAATAGTTGCAGGAGCAAAGGCATAGGCAGCAAAGTTGGCAGCTTCCCCTCCACCCACTAAACAAAAACAAGAAAAATAAAAATGAGTGAGTTACGGAGTACTTTGTGCGTTTTCTCTTGTGAGCTTGAAAACCAGTAATGCTTCAGTTGGAGAGTGGGTTTTACGCTGGGGGTCTCATGCTGCTGCTAAACAGTGGGTGAAAATTATTACAAATTACTGCAAGTAGAGAGACACACTGGAGTCCTGCACACACACAGGGAAGGGATGGGAATGTCAGGGCTTGGTCATGTCAGGGCTGACCCACATGGACTCACTAAACCCTAGGCAGGAGCTGCAATGTGTCTGGGGGTTAGTGAGGGGTTGGGGGGCAGCTGGGGGAACTCCAGTGCTGGGAAGCTGCTCCTCACCCCCACAGTGTGTCCTTGGAGTGTCCTCGAGCCATGAGTGCTCTGTACTCACTCACAGTAGCTCAGAGGAGCTGCAAGGGCAGAGCGAGGTGGAGGCACCTTGAGCTGCTGCTGCTGCAGTGAGAACCAGAAAAGTGGGTTCTGAAAAACCCTCTTGTGAAATCTGCTGCTCTCTGTGTAGCTTTGAGTTCAATTTGAGGAGATACTGTAACGCTGCAGCACAAAAGAAAGGTCTTAAGGCTTGCTCTAAGGGAAAACAGGCTTTGCCCAAGAAAGGAGCTGCTACCTGCACCTCTGTTATCTGCCTGTGCTGCAGCAGGAACCTTTCCTGGCACCCCCAGGCACACACAGGAGGCTGCCCTGTGCCTGGCACACAGGCAGAGCTGCCAGCTGCCTTATTAAAACCTGGCTTTTCATGCTTTAGATCAAGTAAAACTGAGCTAGCAAGTCCTACCAGCCCTGCAGGTGGATGGTGAGGGAGATCCTGCATGGCTCATTGCCTCTTTCCTTGAGGAGCCTCTGCTGAGGATGGGGAAACTCAACAGGCCACAGGCTTTAAGCCATGGCACACTGCTTCTTCCACACTTCATTCACAGGGATAGACCCTGGAAAAACTGCAAATCCAGGGAAACAGGTTCTACTTACTGGTTAACAAGCCAGCCCACCAGAGCCAGTCTTTTAGGTATCCATGGCCTCCGTCTCCTGGGGAAGAAAAGCACATGGGTATGCAGGAGTTAACAACCATAGTCTTCAGAGCAATGAGAAATGTCCTTTCAGAGAGAAATAAATTGCAAGAGGAAGAATATAACAAAGAAAACAGATTGGAAGGGAAGGAAGAATATGCAGACATGCCATCCTACAGGGAAATTAAGTTAAGGGATTAGTGGAAGCTACTTATAAAAGCAGCAATTTAATCCAGGGTGGCAATGGGAATGACATTGTTGCCCCAGAGGTTATCAGCCTTGGTTGCAGCCACTCTGCAGCAGCATGGAGCTTGGGGCTGCCCTTCAGCCCTCCAAGCTGTGGTTGTCCTTGCTGGTTTGTCAGGGTGCATCACCCCCTAAATCCAGAATAAACACCCAGCTGAGCTCCCACAGACTGGTTGTCTCTCCTCTTGCATGTTCCACTTTCCCAGTCCCCTATGGGATGTGCCTGGAGCAGAGGGATGAAGCATGACAGGACCTCCTCTCTACTGGGTGCCCCTCACCCAGAGCTGCTCCCTGGGCCAGTGCCACATGCACCCTGCCCATGGGGAGCCTGTGCTTCACCCTGCATCACAGCAGCTTGTTCCAGAGCCTCACACATGAGCACTAAGGTAAGGCAAGAAGTTTTTCCAAACCCAGCTCAAGCAGAGTTACAGCTATGAAGGATGGAGATGGGAAACACTGGTTGTTGCTCTGTGCACTGCCACAGTTCATGTTGCTGTATAGCCATGGTGAAGGCTCCCTGTGTTCTGCCCCAGAAATTATCTGCTCCTTTTGTACACTGCTGTGTATCATGGTTGTATTGCAGGGCCTCAGCCTGAACTGCCAGAAAACCTAATATTGACTTTATGTGGAACAGTCATTATGTGTCTGAGTATTTCTGATGAAAAATGATTCATGGCATTGGACCGACTAAATGAAAGAAAATGTGATATAAATAAATAAGGAAGAATGGACATACTGTGTTGGGAACTAATCCAACTCTGGTCTTAACCCACAAGCTGTTAGAGATAAGGAGCTTGAGCCTGCTGACATTGTGAATCCTGATTTTGCTGGGTCAAGGAGAGCCCATGTTTTCACAAATCTGACCCAACCAGAGCTGTCAGTAACAGCAGTGTTTGACCTGCCTTGGAGAAAAGTGATGTGCTCAGATAGCAGGGGTAACACACTGGGTCTGAGAGATAGGGCATGAGATAGGACGAGGGGGAACGAAGAGTTCAGGACACAGGGAAAAATCTTTTGCTAGAATTCAGCCTCTTCTCATTCCTCAACAAGTTCATAAATGCTGAAGTTCAGATGTTATTCTTTGGTATTTCTTAGAAAATGCTGGTTTATTTGTCCTGGGTTTTTTTCCCGCTTGGTTAGGTTTTTACTGACAAACTCTTTGTCAGCTGCAGTTTTCTGTCATCAATCTCTAATTCCTTGTTACACATTCTGAAAAAACAGAAGGTATTTGCTCTTCTTTTACTCACTTGTCTCTGTTGTGGGAAGAGTTCATGGAGGGAAGGAGGAGAGAGACATTCTAGGGTTGAAACAATGCTGGTATTTCATGTTGCAAATATAATGCCAAAAAAGCAAACCCATCTGGGTTCAGCCTAGTGGTAGAGGATGGGGATGGACTCAAAACTGATCTTTGGCTCAGGTGCTGTTGGTAGTTTTGCTGATTGACTCTGGACAGCCACTACATCATTCCATGCCTCTGTGTCTCCATGTGGAGACACAGTAAAATGGGGATGGTGATATTTACTTCCTCTAAAATTTTTTTTAAGAACAGTTCCTAGGTCAGAACTGGGAAGCAGTAGTATTTTAATTATCATTACTTTGTTTTGTAGTTATGCAAGTAGGTCAGTTGCTAGGTAGGACTTCTTCAACTGTTGCTAGAGCACGTTTGCAATGCTGATGGGATGTGTCCAACTCCACAGTGCAATTCTGCTGTAGGCAGTGCTCCTCCACCATGGCCCATCCATATATATGTGCACATTAACACATGCCTCACCCTAAGAGCCTGGTGCTAGGGGAAAGTTATCCACAGGTTGTTGAGCAACATACCTCCGAAGGATTCCTTCTGAAACCACAAGCAGAGTTCACCCAGAGCACTGATGTGGAGTTCTGCATTCATACATGGCTCTTGCTAGGGCAATTAAAGCACATGGGGCCACGTCCTTGTCCCGGTGATGTGGTGGCAAAGATGCCTAGTGCACTGGGGCACAGTCATGACTTGCAGCTTTGTGCAGAGGGGCCCATTTCAAAGAGCTTTCAGCACTCTGCTTCCTCCTCATACTTTCCCATGTCAGAGCTGTGATGGGCATGTGTTGTTCTTCTGGTAGAGGCACAGCTAATCCCACAGGGCATGTCACTTGCTATTTGCAGTGCCAGGCAGGGGAATGCTTCTTTTAGCTGAGCTCTTCCAGTGCAGAGCTCTGTAAATTAGCTCACTTCCATGGCAGGGCTCTGTAAGTTACCTCTTTTCCAATGCAGGGTCTGTAAATAAACTTCTCAGCTCCTGAACAGCACTGCTCTCTCTGTCTCACACACAAAAATGCATCCACAAAAGTTCTTATTTACATTGCTGATAGAAGACTCACTGTACCCAGAGGTGTTCCCTTGCCTTACGAGTGCTGGAGTTTGGATGGTGCATGTGGTTCTGGGAACAGGTGGTCCTTCTCCCTCCTGTCCCCCACAAAAGCCTTACCTGCTCTGGTGCCTCCTTTCTCCACCAGCCGTAGCAGCCCCTTCTTCTTGAGGATGACACTGCTTCCAATGAGGAAGCTGGAGAAGACAGCCAAACCCAGGCCAATGTAGAATCCATAATTGTTTTCCAGTTGAGTTACCCAGAAGTTATCTGAAGTCCTATTGTCCTGGACAGAGTCAGTTGAGTCAGCATCACTGATCACTTGGCACACGACCCGGTGAGAAAGGCATGAGAGGGTGATCAGAGACCCTGTGAGACCATCATGGAGATAAAACAGCAAATTAGTGACATGACTATCAACAGTGTCTCCATTATCCTTGAACTCATTCAGATGTTCCCCTGAACAGCCACTCATGCTGTCACCCAAACAGCACATACCCATCAGCTCTCAAAAGCTCAGGACACCTCTTTACTCACATGTGGAAATGGCAGTGTTGAATGACAGTGTTCATAGGTACAGTTCAAGCATCTCATTACCCTGTGTCTTCCAGTCTACACACTGAACTGGAAGGCCACAAGGACCCCTCAAATAATGTGATTTGAATTTCCAGATATCTGTGCCAGAGAATCTCCACCAAACTCCAATGTTATGGGGTTGAACTATGTCTTATTGACCCTCAGCCTTGTTGATTTAAAGGCTTTGGTGCTTTCCAGCCAACTAATCCTTGCATCTGCCAGCTCATCTGCTTATAACCTTGGGTTTAATGTGGAGAGATGCCAGAACATTGTAAATGTGCATCTGTTCCAGCTCTGTGTACTGAGCAGTGTCATAAGGCACCAACAGGTTTGTCTCTGACCAAAGTTTCATCTTTACTGTTTGTTTAATGGTTTCATTCTACCTATTTGCAGAGTGTCTGAGAGCTCCTAAAGCAAACCCAGTCCTGCCAGTGTGGAAGGACTGAGAGCAGCCACAGTTTTCTGCTGTTAACACCAAGAGCACTACAGCCCAGTGTCAGGCCAAGGTGTGTTGCTGTGTGTGGGAAGAAAAATTGCTGAGTTTCTTCCTCCCCTGACACTCCTACCACACCCAGTACATCTGTCTATTGCAATCTTCACTCTGAGTGTAGTAAAGACTATGGGGAGCAGAGCAGTCAGGAGGAGTGTCACAAAAATCCCTTTGTAGTAAAAGGCCACAGGTAGTAAAGACTATGGGGAGCAGAGCAGCAGGAGGAGTGTCACAAAAGTCCCTTTGTAGTAAAAGGCCACAATTTTCTGCCAGAACTCACATAGGCATTACAGAGCAACTATTTGTGTCTCTGGAGGCAGGAGTATGGCTAAACTGCTCCCAGCACTGCTGGCAGCCTGGGCATGGGTCCCACACTTTTCCTGAACCAGGAGACTGGCTTAGACCTTCTGCAGCTACACCCCCTGGTCCTGGCACACATAGCTGAGGTTTTTGGATCTGAACTAGATAGACACTTTTTTCAAAAGGGAAAAATTGCAGGGATTTTCTAGATGAATTTCCAAAGGTTTCTTAATAATCTAGGTTTTTTTTCTAATAGAAAAATACTTTTGATAATGAAAACATTTCCTGGTGGACAGGGGGAACTTGCCTTCTTGGTAATCTCCACAATGTACCACTAGGCACAAGCATAAGGCAGCAGGATGGGGTGATTACCGACTGGATAAAGTAATCTTTAAAGGAAAAATACCAACTCCTAGATTCTCTGTGCGCTGGAAGGCAGGCAGAGCATGGCTCAAGTTTTCCCGTTCCAATACGGACTTCAAAACAAGGGAAAAGAAGCCCCAAACGCAGAAGAAAAAACAGCGACAGAGGACATTTCCAAAGCCGGGGGAAGGGCTAGGGCCGTCCCGGACCTCTCCCACCCCTCCCGGGGCTGCACCCACCGTTGCTGCAGCTGCTGTTCGTCTCCAGCGGCTCCATCGCCTTCGCTCTCCGGGCGCTCAGCGCATCCCAGCGCCGAGGGCAGAGCAGAGCTGGGGAACCTGGGCAGGGCAGGGCTGGAGGCACATTGTACCCGCCCGGCTCCTCCTCCGGGACGGGACAGCACAGCACACCTGTACCCGCCCGGCTCCTCCTCCTTCTCCTCCTCCGGGATGGGATGGGATGGGATGGGACGACACAGCACACCTGTGCCCACTCGGGTCCTCCTCCGGGATGGGATGGGATGGG
>NW_008666323.1:0-31264 GCF_000695815.1 Acanthisitta chloris | reverse complement strand
GGTGGGTTTTTTAGCCCAAAACTTTTCGCAAGCTCCTCCTCTGCCCCCCCGGGCAGGCACATAAGCAGTGCGGCGGAGGGCCCGGGGACAGGCTGGGGGGGGAGCAGCGCGGGGTCGCTTGCTTGGCCGGTGGGTGTGCTGGGCTGGGGAGGCGTCAGGTCCCGCAGGGAACGGCCACTGTGCCCTGCCCTGTTCTTTGCCCCTGCTCGGTCTCACCTTCTTGCGTTCCACTCCAACCGGCACCCGCGGCGCGGCACGAAGGAAGCTGTGGGGGTTCAGCTGACCACGCACCCCAACATCACCGACTGGCCGAAGAGGTGCACAGCTGAACAGCCGGGCAGGGTCTCCCCTGAGGGCTGCTATTCTGAGACTGGCTGGGAGACCCCGGCCCCTGGGGCTCGATGGAGTGAGCATGTGTCTCCACCAGCTCTGTGGATACCTCCCTGTCCATGCCAGTGGCCTTGATGGACCAACCTTTCATGGTCTCTGCCCTTTTCACCTTTCTCTGCTTGCTCTGCCCCTCTTAGGAGGGTACCAGGGAGGGAGTACTTGCTCAACACCTCACACATCACTTTTCATGCTCAGCACATCACTTCCATGCTGGCCAAAGTGTCCCTCCAGCCCCATCCTTTGTGACCTGCGTGCCTGTCCCCAGCTCAGCCATGCTGCAGCCCTTCCTTCTCCGGTGCCCAAGCAGTGATATTGGACTGCTGGTGGGGGGTGAAAAGGACCTTGCAGACATGACTGCTGCCTTCCCCCTACCCACCCCCTTTTCTTAGGAGGTGAGCTGAGATCAGTTCTTAGGAGGTGAGCTGAGTCAAGCCAATTGTCCTCTGGAGTTAGCAGCCAGAAAGGCATGTCATGCCAGAAGAATGGGGTTGTGGTTGGCAAATGGAGCCATTTCCCCACCCCTTATCCTGGAAGAAGGCTGTCGGGAGCAGGGCCACCACAGGTGGGGTTGCAGGGCAGAGGGGGCTGTTTTTTATGAGCTGCTTCTCAACCAGGAATCATGTTCTGAGATTGCCGCATTTAACTTGCATCCTGCCAGCAGTTTCCTGAACATCTGCAGAGTTTTGAGGAAGACTGGCAAATGTGGGAATGTGCTATCTCCCTTGCCTGCTGCACACACAGCAACAGGTACTTCTCTCAGTGGTGAGGGGTTTGGACATGCTGGACTGTACGTTTGAGCACAGGATGGGTCCCAACAGCTGGGCAGGTAGCAGAGCCAATAGCCCCCCCCCAACTCCCATATCACTGGGCCTTTAAACTAAAGCTGAACAAAGCTGCCAAGACAAACTTCCCTGTAAAAAAGAAGGGGTGCATCAGGTTTGCAAGTCTGAGTTATAGGACTGTGATAGTAGAACTAGGTGTGCAGCATGCACTGCTGCTTTTCTTCAGCTGTCTCTGGCCAGGAGCTGGAGATCTCACTGGGGTTCCCAGGTCAGAGCAGCCCAAGGTATGCTGAAGCCCTGTGCAAATTTTCACTCCTTCCATTTCCAGCTGTTCCAAATCTCCTTCTGTTGCCTCATCGGGCTGGGGACCAGGAGACAAGTGCTGGCCACATGAGAGAGCAGAGATGCATTGGTGCACATCACCCTCAGCAGTGGCTGTGCTTGGTCCCTTTGGGCTCTTTCTGAAGGATACAGGAGAAATGGCTCCTTCCCCAGCTCAAACTGGCAGCAGAAGGCTGTTTGCAGAAAGGAGCCTCATGCTGAAGGAAGGATAAAAAAGAGGGAGTGTGACCAACCCAGGTGCATTTCCCTGCAATTGGTTAACTCAAGGTTTTTCCCTTTAAAAATGTCACAAGCTAATTCACGGCATGTTAGCTCAGCATCATCCATGTCTGGTCAAAGCCTGGTCCCTGAGGAACTGATAGTGCACTGTGCAGCAGTATCAGTGCAGGGACACAGCTGTGCATGGGAGAGGGATGAAGTTTTCCTTGTTGAGACCTGCAGAGGCAGGTGTGTGGCAGGGAATCACTAACAGGACTGACACCACAGCTCTGCTAAACTAGGGCTGGGCTTGCATGGCCTTCCCCAGCCTGCACAGCCCTCCCCAGCCTGCCCACATGCACCCTGTGCATACACCCCTAGGTGTATTTCCATCCCACAGGAGAGCAGACAGAGCTCTGACCCTTCAACACCTGACTAAAAGGGAGAAAGGGATGATGCCAAGGCACTCCAGAGAAAAGGGCAGGACTCTGCCCTAAAGGGAGAGTCCTTTCTCAACACCTGTCATCACAGCAATCACATATTGGGACTGCTTCTCTTCCCCACCATATTTTTGACACTGGGTCAGCTGGAAAACTCTAACTGCCAGGGTTACTGACAGTCCTTGCTGCTGAGACATGGGCCAGGTGCCAATATGGGTCTCAGCCCTGAAGCAGAGCAGGCCCCCTCCTCCCCATTGCACTTACACTTGGTTCCTGGGCTGTGGCCCAGGGAGGCTGGGACAATTTGGTGTGCCTTACACACACTACAGATTGCCAATTAGCTCTGGGCAGGGGCTGAAAGGCTGAAGACTCTGAAAGAGGTATGGTGGGTGGAAGGGACAAGGCAGAAGGTGAAGGAGGCTGCTTCTCTGGACAGACAGCAGGCAGCAGGAGCACCAGGCAGGCTGCCAAACTGCCCTCAGGAATCAGAGTTTAAGGTATGAGTACAGCTCCTCATCACCCACCATGTCCACCTCCAGCTCTGCCACCAGAACGCATGTCAGCCAAAGTGATTACCTCCCTTTTGCAAAGGAAACTCTGCAGGAGAGATGGTATTGGCCACAGTCATCCTTATGAGTCTGGAGATGGAAGCAAGTGTGTCTCTAGTCCTCTGCTTTTGTATTTGGAGAGTGGTCCCCCCACAGAAGCAGCAGAGATTATCCCTGCCCTCAGTGCTCAGCACTGGAGGCAAGACCCCCAAGGCTCCTTGGTGAAGCTGGGAAGGAATAAGAAGAGCCCACAGCAGGCTCATCTCCCGCAGAGCAGCATGGCTGGGGACAGCTCTCCACAAAAAAAGGCCGACAAATGTTTTGAAATCAGAGGCTGGATGCCACTGTAGTATCCACCAATAGCTGTGGGCTGCACAGGGCAGGGCAGGCCAGCTGCCACCTTTGCCCCAGGGAGGAATAGCAGGCTGCCAGCTCCTGACTCACACTTCCAAGCCCTTCTAGATCACTTGGGATGGCAGTGCACGTTTTCCCTGTTCCACATTACACTGAGTGTTGATGTATGCCACAGAATGGGGGAGAAGGTCCTTCAGGACAAAGACTGCATCTTCAGCAACAGTCCCAGAGGGATGCGGTGCAGGGAAGTGGACAAGGACCTGGCCCAGCAGGGAAATCCCAAGAGTACCCTCAAGTTAGGATGGGGGCAGAGGCCTTGGGGTACATTGTTTGCGCCATGCAGGGTGTCACTGGTGCAGTGCCTGCTGTATTCTTGTGGATGCAGCAGAAGACAGGAACTAAAACATCAATCTCTTTATTTCAATGTCAAGAAATAACAACATCCAAACAGCCAAAGTTGAAAAGCGATGGGAACGCAGGCTCGCACCAGGCCCTGGGCCTGCTGGAGCCAGCACCCTCACAGTTACAAAAATACAATCCTACAACAGCATCTAGGAAACACAGACCCAGGTATTGCACAGAACCCCTGCCCTCAGCAGGCAGGGCAACCAACACCCCCTCCGTCTTCGCCAAAATACAAGCCGGCTCAGAATTGCACAGCAACCCAGCGCACGCGTGCACGGAGGGGCCAGGCGGGGAGGGGGACAGTGTGTCTCTCAACTACCTGTACAAAAACTAAAAGGGAGAAAGGGGGAAGCTGGGCTGTAAACTCCTCCAGACCAGGCTGGGCACCCTGTCTGGGGGAGCAGCTGTGTGCACCTCTGAAATGACAGTGCTCTATCAGTGGCCTGCCAGCAGTGCTGATGGGAATTCTGGGCACTGCTGGAGTGTCCCAGCTCTGAATGCATTGGGATGCTATCATTATTAATTGCTAATACTGCCACTGGCCCCTAGCATTCTGCATTGTCCTGCATTCCCCCATCCTCCAAGGGAACTCTGCCCCAGCCAAAAAGCCTGAAGGGTATTCTGGTTCTCTGCAGTATTCTCATACCCTTTTTTCTGGTATTGGTATTAGGAAGGATTCAAATGGTGCCACCCAGCACTACCCAGTGGGTGCAGCTGGGCTTGAGTGCAGAGGACTGCACAGACCCCACATGGCAGCAACAGTATCCTCTCCTGGGCCCCAAGCTGCAAACAGAAACCCACTCCACAACCACTGCCCACCTGAAAGTGCCAAGCAGGTCTGCCAGGCTCAGAGCCATCAGCTCTCCTCCTCTACTGGCACCTCCTGGTCTCAGACACTGTCAGTTCTGCAAAATCCTTGCTGAAGGGCTGGCTTGTGCCTTTGCATCAAGCACCCACAGCATCCATAGGGGAGATGGGTTGTGGTGCCTCATGCTCCTTGGCAGGTGGTAGGAGAAATACCATCCTATTGCAGGTGTGACTCAGGGCTGGGAGCCCTGATGCTTCCTGTGCATCCAAATCCTTCTTTCTGCTAAAACTGGAGAGTGAGCTGGGGGCCTGTCCAGTGAGTTTCTATCTCGGTTGGGTAAGCTCCCAGGTTTTCCCTGCAAAGCCTTGTGCCCAGTTTGGGGAATGACAGGAGTCAGACTGAGAGGATGAGTGTTGCTAGGTTGGAGGACATGGGGAGGAATCCCTGAGAGCAGCATTGACCCCAGCACTTCCCCTCCAGCCCCGTGTCATGTCTAGCATTGAGGGGGAAACTGAAATGGGGAGGGCAGCCAAATCCAAGTCAGCATTTGGGAAATATAATGGGCTTCACCACAGTCACTGCCCAGGTCAAGCACAGCTCTCCACCATGGCTGCATACTGTGGTGGGCTCACGAAGAGATGCCCAGCAGACACTGGGTGTGCAAGCTGTGCCATGGAGGGAATGATGGTGAGAGGACTTGGTAGCCTTCCACCATGCCATCCCTGCCTTGAGCCACACTACTGTCTGAATGAGCACTAAAGGCAATCAGGAGGGCAATGGCTGCCCTGCTTCCAGATGCCCTAGTCACAGATGCGCTAAGGAAAGGCTGGGTGCACAAGCAACTTCCCCTCCTGCTGCAGAAGGCTCCAGCAGAGCAACACAGAGACCTCGTGCAGGCCCAAGAGGGAGAAGGAGGCAAGGGCAGTAAGTTGTGATGCTTCCCTTGGCACAAAGTCTGAGGCTCATGGCCTCTGCTGTCTGCCTGCACAGCCTGTGCCAGACAGGAGAGGAGGAACAGGACATGAACCTAGTCAAGCATCTAAAGGCAGGTACTGCCAACAGAGACAGGATGTGAGCAATGACATCCCGCAAGGATCACAGGTAGGAACCTGCTGAGAGAGCACTGGCATTACTCCTGTGCACAAGGGTGGACTGGGGGCTTCAGCCTGGCCTGCCCCAACACAGTTGGAGGACAGAGCCCATCTAGGGCAGGGAGTGTGGTGAATGAGAGGTGAATGGGTGAACAAAGAAAGAATCAGGCTTCAAGTTCCAAAAACCCACTGTCCTCATAAACAGAGTCCCAGACCAGCCTGGGGCAGAGCTCTGCTGCATCCATCTCCAGGGACCAGGCTGACATCTAGGGAGGGTTGGGCCAGACTCACAGCTGTCAGTTGGCATTGTCCTCATCCTGCCTGAGCTGACTTTGGGCTAAGGCACACCAAGCACTACACAGCTGTCTCCTGGTCCTCCCGCTGGATCATCTGGTAGTGCTGTCGGTTCTCGAGGTAGGCAGCTAAGTCAGCGTCATTGGCTTTCTCAGCACGGTGCTTCGGGGTGTCTCCCTGCATAGGGGAGGCAAGAAATCAAAGTGCTAAACACTGCCTTGACACCTTAAGGTGCCCCCATTCCCCATGCAGCTGGGTCCAGCAGAGCCTACAGCCAAGCCTTAAGGCAGGCAGTAGCCAAATGCCAATGTGCTCAGCATGGGATGAAAGCATGCTCCTGAGGAGCCTGACTGCTGCAGGCCTGGAAGCTGTCCCCTGAAGGGCCATCAGCTCCAGGCATGGGCTACGTCAGAGACTGACCCTGGCCATCACCAGCAGCAGCACAAGAGGAGACAAAGGCTGGCCCCCATGACCTGCTCTTCCCCTATGCTGGGGAGGCAGGCCGGAAAGGGTAAGGAATGAGGGGTATGTCTGGGGAATGCCCGAGAATACCAACCCCCCTTCTCTCTTGCTGCCTGGCTAGCACTCCAGCTCCCGAAGGAGGATCACATTTCACCAGCTTATTGCAGCCATCTGGACTGTGTCCACTAATGAACTCCCGCACTCCATAAAAAGCAAATCTGTTAACAGCTCCCAGCTCTGTCTCCTCTCCCCCTTCCCCCTCCCTACTCCTTGCTCCTCCTCACCAAGTGCCCAGACACTGCCATGCCACTGAGAAAGGCTGCAGAAACCTGGCACACTGCCACTGCCTCTGAAAACCAGCCCTGGAAGGGATACCCGGCCTGCCTGGCTTGTCCCCTGGTGCACAATGGGGCACAGGCAGCTGGAGTGGGTGCCAGGACCTCCAGAGCAGGCTACGGCCATATTTCTCCATCAGGGACAATGGTCAGACATGCAGAGCTTCTGCTGGACCTGGATGTGGCTGTGCACACAAGCCCACCTGTGTGTGGCTGCAAAGGAATGCACAAAGAAATCCCCTTTTGCATGTCCACTCCAAGACTGGGCACACCTCCTGGTCCTGCACAGCAGGGAATGGAGACTGCTCTGTACTTCGGTGCTGGCTCTACTCATGAATCTCTCCCCCATAGCCCCTGAATGCAATTGCTCATTTAACAGAGGAGGAATTGAGCCTCTTTCCCATCCCCCTGCAGAAGCCCCACTGCAATACTGCCTGCCCACCGCCTGAAACCAGAGCTGCCAGGGCCTCTCTGCCTGGCCTCCCTGAGGCATGCCAACTGATAAGCCTCAGCCTTCCCCTCTGCTGCAGGGAGTGGGATCAGCCTGCTGTAAACCCAGGTCTGATGCTGGAGTTTCTAACGAGGTGAGTCTTGCCTGTGCAGGCAGGCTGTGACCCAGAGCCCATGTGAGGTCATTGCAGCAGTGCAGAGGGGGCCCCGACAGCTACAAATCCTGATGTATTTGCACAGGCACATGCAGGTCCCACTCCCTGGAGCAGGCGGCATGCCTGAGCGAGGCTCCCTTTCATGCTGGCAGGCTAGGGGCTGTTCCCCTCCTTCAGGCAAATGGGCTGGTGACAGAGAGGCGCCATGTCACCAGAGCTGCTCTCTCCTCCTGCCTCTGCTAGCCAAGTCTCCAGCCGGACCAGCGCCACACTGGGTGCTGTGCAAGGCCCAAGGTCCTAAGCCTTAGACAAAACCAAGGAGGAGAGAGACAGGAAACCAGAGATTGTCTGTACAGCATCTCCCTGGCAGCTGGCAAACAGAGCTGCACACTCTCTAAATTGGCCCCCAAGCTCCACCAGTTCCAGTAAGTTTTCATCCCTCAGCTGGACTCCTAACCCGTGTTCCAGTCCCACAGATTGCACCTTCTTGGCTTATTCTAGATCTCTGCTACAGCCCATCACAAGCCTCCACCAGACATCTGACCACATCCTCTTTGCCACATGCCAGCCCCGGGAAACTCCTGTACCAAAACATGGCCTCAAGTGCTCCCCTTCTGTGACTCCTCTGCCAGCACTGGCACAATTCCCCGATATCAAGGCACAGCTCAATTAACTCAGCATGTCAGGGAAAATGCTGCCACTGCCTGCTCACTCCTGCTCTCCACGGGCCAGATTCACCCACCGAAAGGAGCTCCCAGCTCCCCATCATGACTGCCCACAGGGGAGAGCAGGGGAGGTCCTACAGCTGGGAGGGAGCTTGCAGGGAGAATGTCCTTGCTGTGACCCCAGAGGGTGGGAAGGGGGAGACAGGGATGAGACATTCCAGCCCCTCACTTCTAATTTAATAAAACAACAGGGAGAGAAGCACGGGGAGGAGAGGGATTTAACCCTCTGCAGCTGGGCTCTGCTGGGCAAGCATGGGTGTTAAATATCAGCTCCTCTCTGGCTAGCAAACACCCCGTCCAAAGCACCCTTGCTCTGCTCTCCTGCTGCCCCTGCTCCTGCCAGCCCTCCAGTCATCCCAGAAAGCCCCACTGCCACCCCTGCTGCTGTCACCTGCAGGTCTGTCTTCATGAGCGAAGCCCCGGCCTCCACGATGTAGTGGCAGATAGTGCGCTGGCGTAAGGCTGCAGCCTGGTGCAAGCTGGTTTCACCGCTGGGGAGGAGAAAGCAGGAGATGTGAGATGTCCCCCCAAATGGGGACAAGCAGCACATGCAGGTAGCAGCGAGGGGCAGCAATTCAGCGGCAGCAGGAGCTGATGGTGGGTTGTGTGCTTGTCAGAGAAGGGGGTGCTACTCAGGGGCAGTTAGTCCAAAATGGACTGGGAATCATGGCTGCTAATTAGAGCAAGGGCAGCTGAAGTGCCCAGATGACTGGTCACCTCACAGAGGGTCTGGCCAACAGGTAATGCAAGTCAGTCAGCAACTTACTTCTCCTCCTCCGTGGCATCAAGGATTTCTGAAGGGGCTGGGGAAAAAAAGAGCACAGGACAAGTGAGACCTAGACACACTCTGCATCATTCCATAGGGACTGCTATTTTCATACTGCCTGCAAAAGTCCTGGTCCCAAAGCACTCAAATCAGCAATGGCATCTGAGCCCAGATGAAGAGTTGATTGTGGACTCACTACAGAGAAATATCTAAATAAAAATAAAGCAGCTGGTATTTAACTGGGGCTGCCAAAAACAACAGGTCAGCTGTCCTGCAGGCAGAAGCAGAACACTGAGAAATGTTTCCTAGAGACATGCTGGTCCCTGCCAGGATGCAGTAGCGGCCAGGGTGGCACCCCAGTACTGGCAGAGAGATGCCAGGGAAAGCCCATATACCAGTAGGATAATGTAGCAAATCTACACCCAGGATCTAATCTAAGCCCAGGAGCACCCCTTCCAAGCAGAGGGTTGGGCTCTTTTGGCTGCCAGGCTTCTACATTAAGGGTGACACTCTGGCCCCAGCTTACCGTTCTCAATGACATATTTGACGATGTCCTTGCTCCCTGATTTGACAGCATGGTGGAGGACAGTCTGGCCCGAGGAGTCTCGCACCATCAGGTCTCTTCCAGCTCTGTGCAGCTCTTGGAACTACAGGATTGACAGATTGCTCAGGATGAGCTGCCTTTCTCAGCTCCCAGCCCCAAGCCCTGGCATCATGCCCCTGGGGTGCCTGATAGGTTTTGTAGATATCTGGGGCTGGCAGGGAGCTTTGTCCAGCTCAGCCATGTTGCCAAGTCCCTTCTCTCCATGTCCCCTAGGAGAGGAACAGGGCTTCTTGCCAGAAGCCTGCCTGGTTTACAGCCACCACTCCTGAAGGAAGGCCCTTGACAGGAGCTGCTCCAGGGCAACCGGGGAGCATGGCTGGCAAGGCTTCCCTTAGCCCTAGGGGCACACCAGCTGAGGAGGCTCTGGGGAGACCGCTCAGAGCCAGCCTTGGCTGCTCATCACAGCAGGCTGCGGGAGCACCTACCTTGCTGAAGTTGCCACTCTTGGCAGCTTCTATCAGAAGGTCATCTGCAAAGAAGGGAGATGCATCAGAAAAGTCAGGCTGTAGCACCATTTATCTCTAATGCCCAAGGGTCGGGCACCAGAGGTGTGGAGCAGTTCACTGAGGGTACAGCACAAGGTCCTCCAAGCACTAACCCCTCAGACTGGATTTACATGGCTCCTCCACCTTCAGGAATGTACGGGACAAGCCAGGGGAAGGAAGGAGACACCACATAGGTGGTGGTGCAGCCCTAGGGAGGTGCATGTGCAAGGGAAGAAGTCTCTGCCCATACGCAGGATAACTTGTGATGGAAGTGGGGAGCAGATGATCTGGGCATCAGCCTGCGGCCGAGACACCTCTCACCAATGACTCACTCACACTTCCTGGCTCTGATCAAGCTACAGGAAACTCTTTCCATTTGCTCAGCTTGGTGAGGCCCCCTGACCTAGTGTTCCCACCTCCCCAGTGCCTGGCAGAGACAGCCTCCCAACCCAGGCCACAGCATTCAGCTTTGCAGGTGAGGAATTAACCCCTTGTCACATCTTTTCCCATAAGGTGGAGCAGCAAAGGTGCCTGGCTCAGCCGCTCCACAAATCACTGTCAGATCTGTCCTGCTAACCTCTGGGGTCACCCGCCTGCAAGGGTTCCATGCTCCCACTTAAGACACAGGCAGCAGGGCTCCTTCCTGCTCACCAGGGCCAGGACAGCCCAAAGAAACATGGCAGAAAAACAAAACAGCATGATCTGAGAGGGGTTTCAACAGAGGGTGGGACACAACTCACCTTTGTGTGGGAGGCAGCGCTCAGGCTCAGTGCTGGAAGGAAAGAAGAAAAGGTATAACTAACCCTGACAGTCGTGGCACTAGATCACCCAAAGGGTCATGCTGTGGGTAGAGGGATGGCTGTGGAGAAACCTGCCAGTAGCACTCTTCTAGCAGGCAGGAGGAGAGGCAGGCCAAGAGACTGCTCTTTGGCCATGTCATCTACTTCTTCCATGGTCTGGGTTCTTCCCCACCCCCACTCCCACTGTTACTGCTGCTCCCAGTTCCATTGCTCATCCATACCTGAGGCAGTTGGACTAAAAGACACCCATGCCCTTTTCCTCATGGGTCAGGTGCTGAAGCTTGACCCCCCATGGCTGAGTCACCCGGTGATGCCCTACTCCTTACAGCAGCACTGGCAGAAGAACCAGGAAGACAGGATGGCACCTCACCCCATGGTCTAACTCAGCACTGAATTCCTGCTCACTTCCAGGGAGACCCCCTGCAATCTGGCCCAGGAATTGATGCTGTGAAGCCAACCCTGGCTCTCCCATCACCGCCCCATCCTTCCTGAGGTTCAGCACCCCCATTTCACACTTACCTGGGGGCAGGGGAGGAGGGTGGAGAAGAGGAAGAGGAGGGGAATGCAAAATGCTGCCCCGGGGGCGTGGCAGATGAGTCCACGAGGTCAGGCATGGCAGGAGAGGTGCTCACAGTATGGGTGATCACTAGCTCTGGGTCCAGCACATAAAGCTCATCCTGAGAGATCTCTGTCACATAGTTGAGGTGCTCCTGAAAGACACAAGTCAGGCCTCCTCAGAAGCAAGACCTGCTTCTGCATAGCTCTGTCCCCTCACAGGCCTTGCAGCCCACCCACTTGCTCAGCAGACAGATGGTGGCTCAAAGAGTCCTGTGCCTGGGAACCTTTGTATCTCCTTGTCCTTTTCAGGCTTCTTATCTCCTGCCAACTTAGCAGACAACTTGTACACCTCATTTCCACATCCTCCTCTCCATATCATTAGGGAAAGTATCTAATACTGGTGAAGATGACCCCAGTCAGCAAGACTGGTCAGGGGTCTCACTGTGTTTTCTATTCCTTACCCACTCCACTGTAGGGCCCTGCAGGCAGCTTCCAACCAAAGTCTCTGCTACCACCTACGCAGGAAGCTGAAGGTGCTGGGGCTGGTCCTGAGCTGGGCACATGATGCCACCTCTCAGGGGATGCCACAGAGCAGGGCAGCAGTGCAAGACCTGCAGGACCCTGAGGCTACGCCTGCCTGTTGGTCTGTGTGAAGGTGGGACACCCAAGCACCTTCCCAGCAGATGCCAGGGGCATGATGGTGGAGGATGAGGCTGCACTCACCTGTGCGCGGTCTATCCTGTAGAACCGATCAGCTGTGGTTGCTGTAAGACAGGGACAGAGTGAGACTGGGTAACTCTCAGTGTGAGACAAGAGACAGCCACATTCCACCACTGAGTGACAGTGAGATATCCAGCTACTTCATGGCTTTGCACAAAGGGCACAGCAAAGCAAACAGCACCCCCTGACCAGGAGCAAACCACTTCCTTTCGTGACTCTGCTGCTGCTGCTTGCTATCTCCTCCTCAGTAACTCCTGGCAGGGAGCCACAGGGAAGGCAAGAACACTAGATGATGCCATGGCCTTTCGGGGGGCTTTTGGGTGCTCCAGCTTTATCCCAAGCAGATGAAGTTCAGGGCTGTGCAGTGCACTTACACCAGGTGAGGAACTACTCTGATTGATATGGTGCACTTGTTGCACAGTGCTCTGAAGCGGGGACACTAAATGGTGCTGGGAGAAGAGGGAGCTCAGCCTCCTGCTGACTTGACTACGGTCTCACAGACCTGCATGATGCCGTGTCAGAGCATGTGACTGCCAGGCACAACCACCAGGCATGCCACCGCCAGCTGCAGATCCAAGCCTCTATCTCCTAGAATGGCAGGAGAGTTTCAAACCATCCTCCAGCCTAAGTGCATCCCTCTGCTTACTCCTCTTCCTTAGCGATCAACATAATGGGAGAGGAGCTCTAATGGAGCAAGTGGCTATGCTGGAGCCAGATGTAAACAGCCACCACCTCTGGGGGAGCAAGGAGAGTCTGGGGACTTAGGGCATCACCAAGGGAGAGCAGAACAGGTAAGAGCACAGTGCCAGGACACTTGGGTTCCCACACAGGGCAGCATTTCCCTTATGTCCTGCCAGGGTGCTGGTGCCTGTCCAGGAAAGGTTGCTGCCATGGGACCCCTGGGGACTCATGGAACTCTCTCTGCAAACAGAGTGAGGATTTGCCAGTGCAGACGAGAAGAGTTAAAGAGTCATGTTTATCCTGTCCTTGCTGGAGATTTACAGCCAGGGAGCTACTGTTCAAGGCCTATAATTCAGCCACTTGAATGAGTCTGCACTGTGTTGAATGAGGCTCTGGTCTCTTTCCTGACATGTTTCCCTGAGCTCAGAGCATGTTGCTGGGAGACTGGCAGGACAAGGGAAAACAGCCCTGGTACAGCAGTCTTGGTAGTGATACCTGGGAGCAGCAGCACCAGCAACCCCACATGTAAGGCTGGAAATCTTGAAGGGAGAAGTTCATCCTCTCTGCCCTAGCACAAGGCTTCCCAGGCCTACTTTGCAACCCATGACAGTGCCCTGCTGTGCACTACACTGCTACTGGGACATCAGGGAAATTAAGTGCTGCCAGTGTGCATTTCTCTCAGCCTGCTTCCAGATACAGAGGGAGCCTCTTGGTCAGCAAAGGAAGAGGACAAAGCTAGTTTCAGACAGGGGAGAAAAAGCAACTGGAGCCCAGCAGGGAGTCTGCTCCCCATAGCACTGGGATGCCCATGGTGAACCTGGCTCCCAGCATGCTGGAGCAGGGGGGCCCCCTGCCTGCATGATGCAGGACAGCAGCCCCAGCAGTCCTGCAGTGTGAACACATACCACCAAGCTGCCTTCAGCTCCGGGGGCAGGAGACCAGCAGACACTCCTTGCTCCACTCCTGGTCAGCAGCTAGAGACACATCCTGGGGCAAAGCACTGCTGTGCTTGGCCACAGAGCCCAGCATCCCTGAGACCTAAGCCTCATGTGGCTCCCAGTGGCTCATCACTGCATGTATGTCCTCTCACCCACCAAATTTGTAGAATGACAGAATGATTGAATCATTTAGGTTCGAAAAGACCCTTAAGATCATCCAGTCCAACCATTAAACCAACACAGCCAAGTCCACAACTAAACCATGTCCCTAAATGCCACACTTACACATCTTTTAAATACCTTTAGGGATGGTGACTCATCCACTTCCCTAGGTAGCCTATTCCGATACTTGATCACCCTTTCAGTAAATCAAGTCCACAACTAAACCATGTCCCTAAATGCCACACTTACACATCTTTTAAATACCTTTAGGGATGGTGACTCATCCACTTCCCTAGGTAGCCTATTCCGATACTTGATCACCCTTTCAGTAAATTTTTTTTCCCTAATATCCAATCTAAACCCTCCGGCACAACTTTTCATCATGTCACTTGTTACTTGGGAGAAGAGACCAGCGTCCACCTCACTACAACCTCCTTGCAGGTAGTTGTAGAGAGCAATAAGGTCTGCCCTCAGCCTCTGCTTCAGCAAGCTAAACAACCCCAGCTCACTCAGACACTTCTCACAAGGCTTGTGCTCCAGACTGTTTACCAGCTTCGTTGCCCTTCTCTGGACACACTTCAGCACCTCAATGTCATTCTTGTAGTGAGGGGCCCAAAACTGGATAAACACAGGATCTGAGGTGCAGCCTCGCCAGTGCTGGGCATAGGGGGACAATCACTGCCCTGGTCCTGCTGGCCACACTACCTATGATATGAGCCAGAATGCCACTGGCCTTAGCCTCCCAGGCACACTGCTGGCTCATGTTCAGCCACTACTGACCAGCACCTCCAGGTCCTTTTCCACTAAGCAGCCTTGCAGCCATTCTGCCCCCAGACTGTAGTACTGCATGGCGTTGTTGTGACCCAAGTGCAGGACCCAGCACTTCGCCTTGTTGTACCTCATACAATTGGCTTCAGTCCATCAATCCAGGATGCCCAGATCCCTCTGTAGAGGATTCCTACCCTCCACCAGATCAATACTCCTGCTCAACTTGGTGCCATCTGCAAACTAACTGAGGGGGCCCTCAAGTCCCTTGTTCAGATCATAGATAAAGATATTAAACAGGACTAGCCCCAATACTGAGCGCTGGAAAACACTAGTGACTGGCTACCAGCTGGATTTAACTGGTCACCACCACTCTCTGGGCCCAGTCATCCAATTGGTTTTCTACCCACGGAACAGTGCACCCATCCAAGCCATGAGCAGCAAGTTTCTCCAGGAGAATGCTGTGGGAAACCGGCTTAAAGGCTTTACTAAAGTCTAGGTAGACAAAATCCACAGTCTCTCCCTCATCCACTAAGTGGGCCACCTTGACATAGATCAGGTCAGGTTAGTCAATCAGGACCTGCCTTATACAAAGCCATGCTGGCTAGGCCTGATCCCCTGGTTGTTCTGTCCTTGTGACATGACAGCACTCAAGATGATCTGCTCCATGACTTTTCACAGCACCAAGGTCAGGCTGACAGGCCTGTAGTTCCCCAGATCCTCCTTCCAGCCCTTCTTATAGATGGGTATCACATCTGCTAACTTCCAGTTAACTGCAACCTCCTTGTTAGCCAGGACTGCTGGTAAATGATGGAAACTGGCTTGGTGAGCACTTCTGCCAGGTCCTTCAGTACCCCTGGGTGGATCTCATCCACTCCCACAGACTCTTCTGTGTCTAAGTGGAGTAGCAGGTCACCAGTCATCTCCTTGTGGATTATAGGAGTTTCATTCTGGTCCATTTCAGTCTTCCAGCTCAGGGGGCTGGGTACTCTGAGAACAGCTGGTCTCTACTACTGAAAACTGAGGCATAGATGGCATTAAGTACATGAGCTTTTTCCTCATCCTTTGTCACTGTCTTCCCCTTCACCCAGTAAAGGATGGAGATTCTCCTTAGCCCTCCTTTTGTTGCTGGTGTATTAGAAAAACCATTTTTGTTGTCTTTTATGACAGTAGCTGTATTAAGTTCTACTTGGGTTTTGGCCCTTCTAATTTTCTCCCTGCATAACTCCACAACATTTTTGTAGTCCTCCTGAGTTGTCTGCCCCTTCTCCCTTCTCTCCTATGTTCCAACCAAAGCTCTGTTCATCCAGGCTGGTCTTCTACCCCACCTTGTCTTTCATCACATGGGGATGGCTTGCTCCTGAGCCTTTAGGACTTCCTTCTTTAAGCACATCCAGCTTTCCTGGACAACTCTGCCCCTCAGGACTGCCTTCCAAGGGACACTGTCAACCAGTCTCCTAAACGGGCCAAAGTCTGCCCTCCAGAATTCCAAGGTGGCAGTTCTGCTGGTACCCCTCCTTACTTCTCCAGGATCAAAAGCTCTATCATTTTGCGTCTGTGATGCCCATGACGGCCTCCAACCATCACATCACCTACCAGTCCCTCTCTGTTCACAAACAGCAGGTACAGCGGGATTCCTTCCCTAGTTGGCTCCCTCACCAGCTGTGTCAGGAAGCTATCTGCCACACACTCCAAGAACTTCCTAGACTGCTTCCTCTCTGCTGTGCTGTATTTCCAATAAACAGTTGAAGTCCCCCACAAGAACAAGGGCTGGTGATAGTGAGACTTCTCCCAGCTACTTATAGAGTATTTCATCTGTCTCTTCATCCTGGTTGGAGTCTGTAACAGATGCCCACCAGGATATCTGCCCTGTTGGCCTTCCCCCCTGATTCTTACCCATAATCCTACTGTCACCATCGTTAAGCTCCAGACAATTGAAATATTTCCTAACATAAGGAGTGTCTGACTTGTCTGTCCCTTCTCCCTTCTCTCCTAAGAATGAGACACTGCCTCTCCTTCCCTGCCTATCCCTTCTGGAGAGTTTATAGCCATCCATTGCAGCATCCTGGTTGTGGGACTGATCCCACCAAGGCTCTGTAATGGCAACTATGTCATAATTTTCCTGTTGCACCATGTCTTCCAGCTCCTCTCGTTTGTTGCCTATGCTGCGTGCATTGGTGTAGATGCATGTCAGTTGGGCTCCTGATTCCACCACCTTTTTGGGGATAGGAGCCCTAATTCTCAGGCACTTTCTGTGGTTTCTAATGCATCAATAACCCTTGCATCTTTGATGCCACATGGATCTCCACCTCCTACCTCCACTGAGATGGCAGACCAAAGGACCTTACTAGCACGTGTCAGACACAGTCAACACTCACAGGGGAGTATGATACTCACAGTCCAGGAAGCACCACTTGGGTGACAGCTTCTGGAATGACAGTGTCTTCAGCTTGGCTCCATCTCCCTCCTGAATAAAAATGAGATGATAAAGTTGTGTCTTTTGACCTCCCCATCTCTCTCCAGAGCATCCCTCCTTCCTTAGGAGGTCCCTGCAGACATGGAGGACCACAGGTGCTTGGATGTAAAGGAGAATTTGAACACAGGCACAGCACACAGCGACGTGGAGCAGCATGGGACAGACTGGAGCCAATGCACATCAGCTCACTGTAGAGAGGTGTCACAAGATGAGCCTATGAGACCAGCACAGTGGACATGACAGATGGGCCCAGTGGACAGAGTGAGGCCATACACACCTGAAAGAGCAGGCGCTCTAAAGCAGAAGGCTGTGGAGGGAAATCCTGCAGAAAGGCAAGGTGTGCTGTTACAGCCTGTGTCTGGGCAGGCCCCCAGCCCCTCTCATCCCATTGAAGTTGCTTAATGTGCTGACATATCTGGCTTTACATACCGCCTGGCCAAGGTCCTTGGTCCCTGCCCTGCTTTAAGGCCAGAGCAAAGTGGTTCCCCAAAGAGAGAGAAGAGATAAACCACAAGATGACCAAGTTACACCAGCCTCAGTGTACAGTTTTAGAGGTGCAGGAGGTTGCAGAGGCATCAGTCTACCATGTTGACACTGTAGGAAAGTATTACGCTCTGAGCCCAGGAGCTGCTAGCCACATGACTGTGTGTCCTCATCAAGGTGGGCAGGGTACAAGCACGCAGAGCAGGCAGAGCAAGAGGCAAATGCTACTGGGCCAGCCCAGGCAAGCAGCTCTGTAACTTAGCCCTGTAGGACACTACACACATGCTTGTATGAGATTCCCTCAGACCCAAAATCCAGCTAACAGGGGACCAAGCAAGCTCCATTCGATTTTCTGGGTGAAAATCAGATTAAGCAGTGTAGCACCAGGAGCCACACTAGGGGCTCAGAAGGTATTGCTCACAAGGAGCAAGAGTTGCACAGTCTGTGTATGGGTCATGGACATGTGCTAGTACATTGGCAAGAGCACAGAAGTTAGTACTTGCAAATGAAAAGAGTTGGAGGGGTTAATAATCCTAATCCAGGCACCTGGGGAAGGCAGAGCTGTGTCAGGAAACAGAGAGTCTGCAGAGGGCTGAAGGGTGATATGTCCCCCCAGGATATGTGCTAGCTTTTTCCACTATTCCGTAATTTTTCTGGGTCACTGACACTCTGGGCTCGGAGAATACGGAAAAAGAACAATGCTGAGAAAGAAGATTCCAAACAGAGAGAGCAACAAGCCATCCAGCTTGGGATCCTGCCTCCAGCACATAGTGAAGACAAACCATGACCTGAAGCAGGAGTGTATGTGTTGGTGTGTGTGCGTCAAGGAGGCTTAGAAACCCCTTCCCTGAGCCTCTCCGTCTGCGGCATCCAGCTATAACCACATCCCACACACAGACTTACCTCCTGCAGCTTTTGGATTTGGGTCCGGCACAACTCCAGGTCACTGTCTCCCGGAACCACGATGATCCCCAAGGGCACAGCTGCATGACAGGGCACAAACGCAAGTCAGGGAGCAGCCCAATTCCCAACACCTTGTGCAGTTTAGCTACAGGCTTTGCCAGACTTGGGGACTGCAGCTCCCATCCTCTGGTCACTCAGCTGGTCACTCACAGGCTTCCTTGAGCTTTTCCTTGTCGTATTTCAGTGCCTCATAGTCGCACATGCTGATTCGGCTCACCCGGATCCGCAGCCGCTCGGGCACTGGCTGCTGGCTGTGTGCAGGGGGGAAGGAGAAAGAGATCAGAAAGTGACAAACCCTTTCTCCTTATCCCCCCCCTCACCTCTCCAAAACAGGCAAGAGCAGAATGTTGAACAGACTTGGGTGGGCAGCTTGGCACTAGAAATTTCTCCAGTATCAGGGTCTGGCTACACTTCTGTGATCTCATTCCTTCCCAGACCCTCCCTGACAGAAGACTGAAATGACTCTGTGAGTCCCTTCTGCCTCCAACCCTCCCTTCTTGGAGAAAAGGTGGCAGATCGATCTGAGGAACCTACTCATTGAGCAGAGGCATGGAGTTGCGCCGCTTGGTCTTCTGCACCATGTTGGCTTGGTTACGCAGGGAGATGTGGATGCAGGAAGCTGCCAGCTTGCAGGGCTCTCCATCTACCTGCATGGGGATGGCCTTGGACGTGGTCAGAACCACCTGCCGGCACTGACAGAGCCGCTCCCCATGGCCACCAACCTGCAAGGCAGCCTGTGAAAGGGTCCAGAGTGAGAGCAGAGCACGGACTGCAGGGTGGATGAGGGGAGAACCCCTTGTCAGCTAGATGTTGCAACCCAACCAAGTTTTGAGAGTCTCAGGTCTGACTGCAATGAGAAGGGACCCAAAGATCAGGCATGACAGCACCACATCTAAATGTGAGAGAGCAGACACTGTCACATAGGCCAGCATCAGAACTCCACCAGAGAGGATCTGAGGAGCTGGTGAGCTGGCTGACACCAGGTCAATGGGACCAGTTGTGCTGGTTTGGGCTGGGGCAGAGCTAACTTTCTTCATAGTGGCTATTATGGGGCTGTGTTTTGGATTTGTGCTGAACACGGGGTGGATAAAATGAAGATGTCTGTGTTATTGCTGAGAAGTGCTTACACAGAGCCAAAGACCTTTTTGCTTTCCATACTGCCGCACTGGGAAGGAAGTTGGAGGTGCATGGGAGACTGAGAAGAGACATAGCTGGGACAGGTGACTCAAACTGACCAAAGGGATATTCCATACCATAGGACATCATACACAGTATATGAAGTGGGAGGAAGAAGGAGGAAGTGGGCGACGTTTGGAGTGATGGTGTTTGTCTTTCCAAGTAACCATTACACATGATGCTGCTCTGCTCTCCTGGAGATAGCTGAACACCTGCCTGCCCGTGGGAAGCAGTGAATTAATTCCTTGTTTTGCTTTGCTCATGTGCTTTTGCTTTCTCTATGAAACTGTCTTAATCTCAACCCAAGAGATTTCTAGCTTTTACCCTTCCGATTCTCTCCCCCATCCCACTGGTGGGTGGTGAGGACGTGGCTGTGTGGTGTTTGGTTGCTGGCTGGGGTTAAACCATGACACCAGTCATTCCCCTGGTTGCCAGCTACAGCTGGCAACAGCACTGACTCACCAGGGATGTCATGGTGAAGCCAATAACTTCAATGCAGCCGTCATCATGGCGCTGAGGCTCGAAGTCGTGGTGTTCCCCAGGGTTGCCCCAGGGCATGGTGCCTGCACAGTACCTGTGAAGGGATGGAAAGAGATGCATGGACAGGCACCCCAAACTCAAACAGGGATCTGCGGCACAGGGGTGAGAAGACCAGCATATGAAGACAGGCCCTGAGGCTGCTCACCTTGGGATGTTCAGGAAGACCACGCACTGGGGCTTCAGATCCTGAATCTTGGAGGTCAGGTCTGTCCCATCGCACTGGAGACAACACAGGGCTGTTCAGGCTGCTGTAAGGGGGAACCTGGTCCATCCTACCCACTTCAGAAGAAACTGCCTCCCTCCTCTGCCCTACAGCGACTGTTCTCCAAGTCAGGGGAAGCTGGTGCTCCCAGGAACACATCCTCTCTCCAACCTTGAGATATTCAGTGTGCCAAGGGACCACACCCCATGCCTCCGCAGCTCACCCTCTCCCAGGACCAGAGCACCCCAGCACACTTACAACTAGACGGACGTGCTTTGCCAAGTCTTTGGAGCTCCCAGTGAGGAAATCAGAGAAGGCCGTCTGCCAAGGCAAGAGATGGTGTTAGTGCCCATACATTCACTAATACAGGCAGCCAGGAAGCCTGTCACTGACCTGCAGACTTCAGCTGCTGAAATCCCCTTTTCATCCACTGTCAGAAGCCCTCTCCTCCACACCTCTCAAAATGACCTGATCCATTCCACTTGCTATTTTGTTTACCAGGGGCACCTTCAGTAACATGCCCCAGTATTCCCTTAGGAACACTCCCCCCATAGTGTCCCTGGGACAGCCCAGTCCTGACTTTAAAAGAAGACCTGGCAAGGTGGGTCTCCTCCAGTGAGAGACTCAAGTCATAAGAGAAAAATGCAGTCTCAAGCTGTAATGAAGTACCACAAAACAGCTGATGTGATCCCATCTGAGATACTGGGAGGGAAAGCATGGACTGTGTTACACAGACCCTAGAGTCCTCTCTGGGTTTAACTGTACAGACAGGAAGAAAGACACAAGCAGGACAGGTGTGAGATGGCAGAGAGCAGGACTTGGCCTGTAGTACTGCTCAAATACGGGTCACCCAGACTCTTGGGTAGGAAGGCACATTGAGGATAGGGAAATGGAGAAGCAAAGGTGACATGGAGTCATAAAGCTCTGGACGTGAGATACAGGAGGATGGCGTAATTAGCCAGGAAGCTGTAACTGGCCCAATGTATAAAAGAACAAAGTAGTGTGGAGACTCTATGGAAAGGCTTCCTGTTCCTCTGCAAACCTGCAGCCCCCACAGCTCTGGGGAGGTCCTGCCTGGGTGACCACCCAAGAGCTGGAGAACAAGAACAATAGTGGCAGGAGATCAAGACAGCAACTGCACCGCAGGCCACGAAGCAAGCTGTACTGCCAGCAATGCCTGCAGCCAAAGAGGAGCTGTGACTCCTAGGGCTGTAGCCTTTCTCCTGCAGTCATCCAGCTTCGGAGTCAAGGGCCTCAGCTTGGGTGCATGTGAAGGTCCATGTAACTCAGAGGAGTGATTTTAGGGTGCAGACAGGAGGCAGGTCCATACCTGTGCTCCAGCTGATGCTAAGGCTGCTATGAAGGCATGCTCAAATATGTTCCACACACTCACCCCAGCATAGAACATTTTATTCCGAAACCGGCTGTTGAACTTCTCTGGGTTGGCCTCTAGGGAAAGGAGAAAAAGTACAGGTCATTGGTCGGCACATGAAAATATTTAACTTGCCAGCTCTCCCCAGACAGAGCTCTCCAGACAACCTCAGCCAGGAGGCAGCCTCAGCCCTGTCCCTGGGGCAATCCTCTTGTTCCCTGAGGAATCCACAGACAGGAATGGGCTCACCCCACAAACCCTGCTCAAGCCCTGCCACTTCCCCATACCTCGGGATTCATGGAACTCCAGCGTCACCCGTGCATCAAAGCCAAGGCTGAAGTAGTTATTAAAGACATCCAAAGGGAGCTGAAACGGAAAGGAGGAATAAGGATAAGCTTCCAGTGTGTGGCCATGGCAAAGATAAGGTCAGGCTACAGCAGAGCCACATACAGTACTCATGAGGCTGAGGGAGCCCACTTGCCGTCTCCCCAGGAAAATACAGAGGTCACCAGCCTGAGATGATGGATTGGTCCCTGGCTCCTAGGAATAAGGGATGTGGCCCAAAGGGACACACTCTGTTCTCTGAGATGTCTGCAATTACCCATGTTTCTTCTAAAGAAAGACTCAGAGGGGCTTGGGCTTATACTTGCTGTGAGCTGTAGTTAAAAACCTCCGGTAGATGTTAGTTCTGATCTCTACATGCCTTGTGATGAGTGCTGTGGCTCAGAGCTATGATGAGAGCCGTGGAATTGGAGTACGAAGAGGGAAACACCAACCCAACACTGTAGTCCCAGGTGCTGGGGCTGTCTCAGCCACTGGGAAAAAGGAGAATGCAGACCCCCAGGACAGGGAACAAACATGGAGAGGAGGTGTCCCACCTTGTCAGCGGCTGCCTCATCCTTTTCTTCAGGGCTCACATCAGGGTTTGGCTCCACATCGAGGTTCCAGCGATCGAGCTGTACTATGTTCCCATCTTCTACATGCGACAGGATCTTGGACAGAGGCTCATCCGTGTAACCCTGGTGAAGAGAAAGACTTGGTGAGTCTCATGCCTGTCTCCTGCAGAGATGCCCTGGAGACAGCATGCTTTGGTAAGACATCCCAGAGCAAATGATGTAGAAGAGATCAACTCGAATGCACAACAAAGTGGGACTTCAAATTTAAAACAATACATCTTCCTTCTAAAAATCCCCCAAAGTTTGAAATAGTGATTGCTTTTGTTAAGGTTCTAGTAGATTACAATCTAATACAGAATGATTCAAATATAAGAACGGTAATATCCAAATGGCACTTATTGTTGGTCTGTATTTACAGGAAGATAAAATACCAGCCCATGCAAATCCTCACCCATTGCCTGGAACAGGAGTTCAAGTGCCCAGCCCTCCTCTGTTAGCAGTAGGCTCTTGTGCCCATCACTTACCCCACCCCAGTTCAGTGTCCTGGCCAAGTCATTCCCTGTCCCCAAAGGTAGGATGGCTACAGGAGGAGGTGGGTTGATGCGCAACTGGTCCAGAATGGAGAGTATCCAGCCCACCTGCTCAAGCAAGAGAGTGCAAACAGTTGGTTATTTCAGGGACCAGCAGGCAGACAGAGGTGACTCAGACCACTAGAAATAGCAGAGGGGCAGAGATAGGGTCTCCTTAGGCACTACCAAGACTATTCACAGCCTTTAATGCTCCAAACAGGTGCTGCAGGAGATACCAGTAATGCAAGTGAAGACACAGGCCCTCAAAAGGGCTAAAAATCCAGACATGTTACAGACTAACACACTCCTCGGAGCACTGCACAAGGGGACCCACAGTATCCAGTGCCACCAGCTATACTGTAAACAGACACAGTGCGCACATTTTGCCCTGGTCCGGATTACAACGAGGAGCGCTGCTGCCTGCACTGGAAAAGCCTGGGGCAAAGGGCACCACAGGCACAAAGGGACTGGGGGACTCACCGTGCCATCTCCCCCGCATGCCAGGATCCGGAGGTTGTGGACTTTGCGGTACAGCTCCAACCTGCAGAGAACAAGGAGGGTGAGGAGGGAGGGAAGAGGCACCAGGGTCTTACACAGCAGCTGCCTCACAGAGCCCCTGGCATTCACAAAGCGATGTCCGTGTCACCCACCCCATCGCCACAGCTGTTCACAGCAGTGGGCAAAGCCACAGTAACTCTGGCTTCACCAAAGCTCTTGTGGAGGAAGAGTGGGGTGTTCACAGGCTGCGTACACAGAGATAACCCAAAATGCAGCAAGTAAACTAGACACACAACGCTAATTGAACATGAGGAACTATGTCTGGGAACCTCATCCCACAGCTTTGCCACTAGTCTTAAGATTAGACTCCCCCCAGCAGGAACCACTGACTGACTGTGGAGGAATGGCTATGCGAAAAGGGACATGGTCTCTTTAGAGCTGACAACCCAGCTTGTAGTATGGTGTAAGGCCTACAGCGTGCTGTGACCGAGCTTGAACCTGCTGATAAGGAGCAAGCTCTGCCTGGCAGAGCTGGCTCTGACCGGCTCTGGGTCCAGTGTCAACAGGCTCCTTGGAATTCCTGGGAAAGTCCTGGAGTGTGGATAGACACCTGCTTGCACCAATCATAAGTTTGCCCTGGACACTTGGACAGGGGCAATAAACCAATCATGTATCCACTGCATTCACGTACACTGTGTGAATATCTATATATATCTTGTAAGCACTAAGAATAAAGGAGAACGACCATACTCATATTGAGATTCATCGTTACTCTGGGTCCGGATCCCACTAAAACAACAACCGACCACAAGCTATCCTACAGAGGCCTCTCAAAGCACTGGAGGTTTCTTTGCACGTGGGAGCTGTGGAGTATCAGGCCTCCGCCAGCTGTACAAAGAGCTCTAGGGAGGAATCTCTGGGGCAGGGATGGAGGAGAGAAGGGTGCTGCCCCCATCAGTACTCACGCCTCCTTGGGTCCACCCTGGCTGAGGTCAAAAACTTGCCGTGGGTTGAGATACCACATGAAGGATTGGATGATCTTGGCTCCCTATGGAGAGAAGAAAAACTTCAGATAATAGGGGGTTCTAGTGGACAGTGGAAGAAGGCACCTGGTCCTGGGGACAGGGCAAGACAACATCATTCTGGGAGAACACAGGCAAAGCCTGGCCTTGGTGTGAATTGCTGGGCAGCAATCTGGCTTTGTTGGGGTTGCCTTGCCTCTTCTGCAGCTGAGACAACACAAACTATGACGAGACCTCAGCAATGCCCTCACAGGGATGCCTTCTCAGGGAGACACAGGACAAGGCCATACCTGATTCCCACCGCTCTTGGGGTTCACAAACACCAGCAAGGGCTTCATGAGAGGAGCTGGCATGGGCTTGATGACAAAGGGTTTCCACCTCCCTTCCTGCAAAAACACCACAGGGTCCTTGAACAAACCTGAGAAAATACAAACTCCCACCTCCAGCTGAGCCCTAACATCATGCAGCTCAGGAGCAGGAGGAAGAGAACATCCTGGCCACCCTATAAGCCTTATAGCTGGGATATACCCTGCCAGCAGGCACCCTCCCTCCAGTTAAACCTCCTTAACCTCAGTGCAGACCCAGCAAAGCCCCTTTGGTTTCTCAGCTCTGCTCCTCATTGTTCAGACCCTCTGCCCTTCCAAGACAAGGTCATTCCCTGTCCCCTCATCTCTGACCTCAGCTCCCTTTTTGCTGGATTTCCGCTTGAATGATGTCCTCTTCTTCTTCTTGCTAGATTTCAGTGGATTCTAGAGAGGAAAGAAATAAACACAAGAAACTCCATGAAGAGCCACTGAGCAAGTGGTAGCAGTGAAAGAGCCACAAGAGCTGAGGTGACTTACCTGAGGCCGCCGGACCCGCAGAATCCAGGTGGGAGGAACGACGACAGCAGCATGAGCCCCCAACGAGCAGGGCTCTTCGATGTGTTGCAGCATGAAACATGACACTTTGCTGTGATACTGGGGAAGAAGAGAGAAAACTCAAGCTGTTCAGTTTGCTGGGGATAGCCGCCACCTCCTCCTCCCAGCTCCTCCATGCCAGTGTAGGGCGTGCTGGGGGAAACCATGCAGGAATTTCGTAGTGAGAAGGCAATGAAGAGAAAGTTACTCATAGAAGCTTGCAGCTACCACAGTACAGCCTCTACCAGTAGGAGGAACTTCTAAGGGTAAGTCACAGAGAAACAGCTTGGGGAGCCCCAGCTGAAAGCAAGGGTCATTAGGTGCAGAACAGATGGGTAAGGTAATCAGTGGGGGCTTTGCTTACCGCTTGCTTGCACCAGGAACAGCTGATGGCTACAATCTCTTTACTGTGAAAGGCAAACTTCTGCTGGAAACCCTGTGGAAGAAAAGATCAAAGGCTTAGGGAATTCCCTTGCAGTTTTCTACCATCCAACAGGACTTTTCCACCACTAAGGGAGACATTGACAAAGGGTGTATCTGCAGCTGGAGCCCATCAGATCCCTGCCAGATAGCCCAACCACCACTTTGGGACCAGGGAAGCCGCTGCACTCTGCAGAGGAGTCCTTACTGCTCAAAGAAAGCATGTCAACAAGACAGTCCCCTCCAGGATTGATTAGGCCCAGGGGCAGAACAACTGTATGCTGGAGGCACTTATGTATTGCTTCACTGTGCAAAAGAGGGCATGCATCTTGGTATTGCTGCTGAACAGGACGGTGGGATGTCCCTGGCTCCCAGTCATGATCTTGTCTCTGGTTTGACCTTAGGTTTCCTTCAGGCTGAGAAAAATACCCAAGATACCCTCTCACCTTGCCACACTGCCGGCATTTCCCTTCCTGCCGTCTCCGGTGCACCCAGTGATGCCGGACAATGATGGGCTAAAAGGGAAAAGAAAAAATGAATAGAAAAAAACAGTGATGACCAAGGAAGTGAACCTCCTAGGAACAAAAAAAAAGAAAAGGGAATGAAAGGCCCAGTGTGTGAGGGAACACAGGCACAGGCAGGAGGAAAGGACTCAGGCCAGCCAGGACCTCGGCTCTTGCAGAAAGCCCACTACTCATAGGCACCAGCCCCAACTCTCTGGGAGAAAGCAAGCCAAAGATTCAGGGGGTAAGAGGCCAAATTAAGGTGCTCAGAGAAAAGGGAATTAAAACAAAAAGAAACAGGATGGAGGAGAGGGAAATTGAAGACTGAGAATCACATAAAGCAAGCCCAACAGAGACTGGGCAAGCAGTAGCCCATCTCCATCCTTTAAGGTCATCCCTCTGCCCAGATGCCCCTAGTGCCACATGAAAAACAAGCTGGTGGAAGTTATGAAAAACCTCAGGAAGATACAATTTGTGCTCACAGCAAAAAGACAGAAGTTCTTGCAGCTGAGCAGTGAACCTCCTAGATCCATGCTCCTGGAGAGCAGCAGTCCCAAAGCCCCCACATTCACTTCCCCCTACCCTTTGCCTCAGGGCAAGTCCTGCAGCCTGTTGCAGCCCCTGTCTGCCTGCCTGCATGGTGGGCAGCAAGGTTGCTAGCAGGCACCTTCACCCTGCCTGCACGCTGACAGTGGGTGAGGATAGGACTTGCAAGAGTGATTGTGAGGGAGCCAGAAGTTTTGTAATGAAGCACCACACGTCCTAAATCCCACCCTACTCTTCCAGCTCTGGACTGGGAATGGCACTGCAGAGGGAGTAACAAAAATGTAAGAGTGAGTGCAAGTTCACAGCCCAGTATGGCAGGGCCCAACACCCCGCTCCTGACAGATCACGGTGAATGATAGAGGCAGAAACTGACAGGAGGTTTGGGTCAGCTCCAGCATTGCCTGCTCTCAGTGCAGCACGTGGGAGAGGACATAGAGTCCTGCGGTTTTAAAGGACATTCATCCAGTAGGAGCAGAAGGGGGCCTACACCTTGAGCTCAGCTCTGGGTCTCAGCAGGCACATCTAGGGAAAGGGCTGACTGGCACCACAAAGGCCAGAACAGCCAGCACCTTTCTAGGGAAACAGGAAGGCAGAGGCCTTGGAGAAACTGAGAAGTATTAGAAAGATAGGATGGAGAAGCAGTGTTCGTGAGAAGAAAGAAAAACCAAGACAGGGGAGCAAGAGAAAATTTACAGAAGCTGGAGAGCAGAAAAATAAAGACAGAAGATTGAGCAGAGTCAGAAAGCTGTCAGCAGAGCCCAAAAAGTAAGTGAAGGACAAATAAGGGAGCTAGGCTAAAAGTGATATGGGAAGGAGGTACAGCAGGAGAAGCAAGAAAGGAAGGTTTAAAGTGATGCTGAAAGCTTTACTTTAAAAGGTGACACTGCCATTTCTAAGCAGGCAGCCCTGTGTTTGAATACAAACACTGTAGGGGCAGCTGTGTTACCAAAAAGGCCCATGACTAAGCCATCTGCACCCACTCCAGAGCACTTCATAGGCTGAAGGGGTGAAGCATGAAGGCTGACAGCTGCTCCCACCAGTGTAGCTCAACAGACAGGTCCCAAGCCACCACTTATGTTCAGTATGTTAAAACATGGCCTAAAGGGGTCTGAATGCACCACTGTGGGCATCTTCCACTGCTATCTGTGGCATCGAAATCAGGGCTGAGTGATGAGGCTACACTGCTTCCTTCCAAATTGCACAAGACTTGGGGACGTGCTGTTTGCCACAGCCTTGTCTATGTGCTTGGGGACCAGCACAAGGGGGCAAGCTTCTCCCAGAAAACACTGTTCGCAGGTTCCCCCCCGTGCAGATTCAGGAGCTTCAGAACATGAAAACAATCAGAGGCTCTGCATTTGCTGCTTGCAAGCTCCTCATTCCTCACACTCAGTCTGCACAACATCCCTCTTACTGCAACACCCCCTTGGAGCAGGAGGCAGCATGACGCCTGCACTCTTGATGGGCAACATGCTGACAGCATCTGGTGTCTTTGCCACTAAACTGCAAAGGGCAGAGGCAGTTGTCCAAGGCACATCTCTCACCTCCCGTATGTTCCGGGATCCTGACTCCCTGAAAGAAGGTTTGCAGCGGAAATTTATCTGTAAATTGAACATATATGAGAGGAATCAGTAAAATCACCATATCTGAAAGAAACCTACTGGAGTTTACTGTACTACAACAACCCTCAGAGCCTCTGGAGATGTTTGGTACATGCCATAAAACTCTCACATATCTCTGTTACTGAAAAACAACAGGGCCTGGAGTCCCAATCATGTCACTAGATACTCCTTTTGGTATTGTCTCCTCAGAAGAACCCTCTTTGCCATTACACGCTGCAGTTCCCCAATCTTGTGTTTCACTGCCCAAGAGGAAGGGCTATCCAGGAAAAGGCTGTTACAGTTTTGTGAGCTGCAGAGAGGGCTTAACAGGCTCTACTCACCTTCTCCAGCTGTTCGATGCAGGGTGTATGCACTATGATCTTACAGGCTGCACACTTACGCCTGGAGAGAGGTTTTTGCTGGAGGATAAGAAAAGGAGAGGATAAACATGCATGTGAATGAAAACATGCAGTGTTCAGAGGCTGGCAAGCTCAGCCTCCCATCATACTTCCTTCATATATACTGGGATACAGAACGAGCCCTATTAAAGTTAGACACAACCTAGACTCCTTGCAAAGTGAAGGGATCTAAGCAGATGCTCTCAAGCCTGGGACAGAGCAGGGAGCTATTTTCTCCACTGTCCTGTCCTGCAGTCGTCAGCCTCTTCTAAAACTGCCTGAAAGCACCATGGAAGCTTGTCCGGGAGGCACCTGCAGGGCTCCCACAGTAAGCCCCATGGGCAGGCATAGGATGGCATCATTGCTCTGTGACCTGCATCACAAGCAGGACTAAGCCATCAGTCTGGGAGGGAGGACTGCAGCAACCCTGTAAGATCACCAGCAGGCCTGGGTATCCAGTGCTCACTTTTCTCCTCTATTGAAAGGTCTTGGATTCAGATTGTCCTTCTAAGGGTGTGGGATCCCAGCAGTCTCTTCCTGGAATACTCTGGGCAAGTAGCAGCCCTGGATAAGGTTCCCATTGCAAACTGAGCACCAGCATGGGCAGAAACCAGGGACTTAGTACACAGAGGCAGGAGGGACACATTCCCTGCCTTGGCAGCTCCCCAGACCCTTCCATGTTCCCCAGCATCAGCAGCACAGCCTCCACAGTCTCCTTGTAAGGTGACAGCACAGTTTGCATGTGCATCCTTTGCCAGGGAGGACGGCGACTCCAGGTGACTCACCAGCAGCTTTGCCATGCAGTTCTGCTCCCCAACGTAGCAGAAGTCCCCAGAAACATTGGTCTCAAACCAGATGTGCTCCCCATAGACTGCAGTCTCCTGAAAGGCACAAGACAACACGTTTCTCTGAGAGCACCCCCAGAACAGGCATCCAAGCCCCTAAAATGCTTTGTGCAAGGGACAAGACACTGGACAATGCTGGGGGGTGGGATGTTGGAGCTAGGTGTAGGACAGGAGACAAGATGCACACAACAACCAGGGACAACATCTGAACAGAGGAAAACTCATGAAGCTGCTTCTGTGGCCCACACCTGTTGGAAATGAGAAGGTCCCAAGAAACTGCGAGACCTACAGCCCAGCTGCAGTGCTCTGCACAATGGAGCTGCTTTCATCTCCCCCTGAGAGGAAGCACTGGGACAATGCAGGGGACTCTCATGAACCAGCTTCTGTTCTACAGCCTCGGGGTGCAGCTTAAAACATGCTGGGCCTTGCCTGCAAAGGAGCAGGGCTTGCTCCTGTTGCTTGGCCCCAGCCATCAAATCTTGGCTGTCAGAAGCAGAAGAGCTGGCAGTGGAGTAGCTATGCCATCCTCCCAGGAACCACCTGTGCCTGCACAGCCTCTCTTTGCAGCACCAAGCAGTGCTGCCAGCAGCACAGATGTCGACACCAGCTGGTGGCAATGGTAGAGGCCATAAATGTGTCAAAGCCAGTCACCTGGGAAGCCTCAACCTGGAAAAAGCCTGCTCCTTCTTGGCCATGAGCCCATTCCATGCAATGCCCGGCAAAATGCGCTACAACTTACACTCCAGTCCACAGTGTTGCGTATCTGCCTCTCTGAGTCGCTCCTCAGGGCTAGTGCAGGGTTTGGCTGGGCTACCATGTGCTGGAGGCTGGATTTGGCAATAGCTTTCCTGGAAGACACAAGAGGACTGGCTATTAAATCAGAGTAGGAGGAAAGCACAATCTGCTTCTAAGATGCAACGTGAAGCTGGAGTCGAATAGATTCCTTGGGATCAAGTGCCTGGAAATAAGGTGAATCTCCAGCACAGCTGTCTGTTCCTGTAAAGTAGCCCTGTAGGATGAAGAGGTGCTGGCCATGTTGCTGACAGCTCACCTAAAGACACTCTGTACTCAGCAAAAGGCACAGCCTGGGCCTAGTGGGTCAAAGCCCTTGGGAAGGACAGTTCCATTACAAAACACCTGGCACTCTCCACCAAACTGTGGTGGTGGGGCTGCCTTTGCAGGGACAATCCAGAGCCACTGTCTCACAGAGTCACGTGAGAGAGCTCCCTGCAGCTCTCTCACATCAAGGCACCTCAGATCCTGGGGTGTTTTCAGGGACTAGCATAACTGGCCAGAAAAAATGCAGCTGTTTGTCTGGGGCTATCAAGCTTCTCTCAGATATGCTAGGACGGAGGAAAGGAGCAAATGAACCAGCCAGCAGGATAAAACATGCATCTCCAGCCCACAACCAGGCCTGTCACCTCCCTCTGGTCCCAGTCTGGCAGGCAAGGACACCCACTAGCCTCAGGAGCTGCACCAAGAGCATCAGTGGCAGCACTGGCCCAAGTGGGAGATGATCAAGGTACACCAGCAGCACTGCAAGACACCAATAGCAGCCAGGGCCAATGGCACCGAGTCCCTTCCCTCCTTCCCCACCAAG
>NW_008666322.1:11446-21980 GCF_000695815.1 Acanthisitta chloris | reverse complement strand
TGTGCCACTGATCACAACTCTCTGAGACCTGTCGCTCAGCCAGTTCTCAACTTCCTGTCCACTGGTCCAACTCATAATTCTTAAGTTTTCTGATGAGGATCCTGTGAGCCACAGTGATCAAAGTCAAGATAGACAATGCCCACTGCTCTCCCTTTATCCATCCAGGCAGTAGTTTTGTTGTAGAAGACAATCAGATAGGTCAAACATAACTTATCTTTAGTGAACCCATGCTGACTAGTCCTGATCACCTTCATGTCTACCACATGGGCAGAGATGGCCTCCAGAATGAGGTGTACCATTACCTTTTCAGGGACTCAGGTGAGGCAGACTGGACAGCAGTTCCACAGATTCTCCTTCTTGCCTTTTTTGAAAACCAGGGTGACATTTGCCATGCTCCAGTCTTCAGGCACCTTTCCTGATCTCCATGGTTTTTCACGGATAATTGTGAGTGGACTGGCTATGATGTGCACCAGCTATCTCAGCACTCACGAATACATTCCACTGGGGCCCATGGACATGTGGATGTCTGGTTTAATTAGATGTTCTCTGACCCAATCCTCTTTGACCAAGGGAAAATCCTTTTCCCCACCTTTACTTACCCTGGTCTCTTGGCTCAGTGATCCCTCTGGGCTGATCTTATCTGTGAAGACTAATCCAAAGAAGGTGTTCAATAACTCTGCCTTCTCTGCATCTCCTCTTATCAGGGTCCTCTCTTCATTAACTGGTGGGATCACAGTATTCTTGGTTTTCCATTTGGTATTTATGTATTAAAAAGAAGCACTCTTTTTATTTCCTTGAAATCCTTGGCCAGATTCAATTATAGGATTGCCCTGGTCTTTCTCATCTCAGTTCTACTTACTCTGACCGCTTAATATTCACTCCAAGTGGCCAGACCCTGCTTCCATATACTGTGCATTTCTTGCTTGTACTTGAATAGTGCAGGAGTTTTTTGTTCATCTACAGAGGTTTCATTTACCCTTGGCCTGATTTCTTTCTCAGTGGCACACATCATTGCTGCAATTGCTTCCATCTGCTTCCATCTATGGAAGGCTTTCTTAGAATCAGTGAAAATAAGATAGTTACTGGCATGTTTTGAATATATTATTGCTGGTTATGGGTATAAATTAAGTTCCTTTGAAGTTCTTTAGAAACAGAACAGGTCAAGTCATCTCTTAATGCAGATTTTCATGACTCCATTGATGATGTTGATACCTACCTTTGAAAATATGATAGATGACATGTTTGGAAATTTTATGAGAAATTGTTTCTATTTATCTTTTTCCCTGGTTCATCTTTTGTCTCAGGTGAGACTACATTTAGTTATCTACTAGGTAACCTTTTAAATTTAAAAATAAACTTTAGACATCCTCATATATACTAAGGAAATATTCATTTATCTCAGAGTGATTATTTGTTCAGGCAAGCATAATGTGTTTAGCGGCAGAAGATTTTACAAAAGTGTTCTTCAAATACTTATTCTTGCATGTAAAAGGCAAGGAAATCTTTTGTATATGCAACAGCCTGAATGGTCAGTCATTAAAGTAAAAATAACCCACAATTGTTCACACATTTTTACACAAATCAATAGACTCCATTTCCTATTTATTTTGACCATGATATTTCATAGCTAATTTATCACTCCAATTGAATCACAGGAGTCTTGTACAATTTGCCTTGAGCACTTTTGGCTCAGTAGCTCCTGAGAATTAGTCACATTCCACTTCTGGCACAGAAACAACTAGTGGTTTTTGTGCCAGAAGAACAGTGCAACTACTCTCTGAAGGACAGGTAAGGTGAAGTTTAACAAATGGTTCAGATCTTTTGGAAATTTAGATTTGGATTTGATTTTCAGAGATGTGTAAAGGCTCCAAAAAAAAAAAACCTTATTGCTTTTTCTAAATCTCTGATTTTCTGTAGAATAAATTATCAAATTGTATGAGCATAACTTCAAAATACTCTGCATCTCCTTGGTAGTTCTAAAGACAAGCACCAATTCATAGTAAGGTGTCTTGACAGAAATAGATAACAAAAAAATTCACTCCATAATTCCTCATCTAGAGAGTTATTCACTGTTCCATGCAGAATAGAAATGGATGTTGTCCTGCTAAATAGATCTCTTTATTTTCATGGAGCAAGTATGACATTGCCAACCACTATTACTTACTGTTTGTTCAGAAAATGTAAACAAATAATTTCTGACTTTTCCTTAACCAGACAGATAGTCTTGCAATATTGCATTTCTGCTACATCTAAAAAAATACAAATAAAGTGTTTTATAAGTACACAGTGTGAAGAGAAGATAAAAATTTTAATGCTGTGGAAAGCATGAAGCCACTGTAGTTAGCATTCATATTTGGTCAATTTATATCCTGTGGAATTGGATGTGAGGGTGATCTGGCTGCAACATCTGTCATCCTATTGATTGCCAGGGGTGATTTGACTGATCTGGCTGATTAGGTAGGGGTCTTCTTTCTCCCTCAATGCTCCATTTGTAGCCCTCCCAAAGTTATGAGCGTGGCGGAAGAGGGTGACTTCCCCAATAGAAATGGTACCATTCATCGGTCAAGGGTATACAGTAGCTGCCCACTCCTGCTGGAAACTCCAAACAAGTTCAAGGTCCATTTGCAGGAGAACGTAGTATAGTCAAGCTTCTAATACTGCTGACATATCCAAATAAGGTTGTATATGGGGCAGTCTGTCATTGTTTGAGGACTGTGCTGCCCTTCAGAGGGACTTCAACAGGTTGGAGAGATGGGGAGAGAAGAACAAACTGAATTTCAATTTCAACAAAGGTAAATGAAGGGTCCTGCATCTGGGAAGGAATTATCCCAAGCATTGGTACAGGTTGGAAGCTGACCTGCTGGAGAGCAGCTCTGTGGAGAAGGTCCTGGGGGTGCCAGTGGACAACAGGTTGTCCATGAGTCAACACTGTGCCCTTGTGGCCAAGAAGGCCAATGAAATCCTGGGATGGATTAAGAAAATTTTACTAGCAGTTTGAGGGAGAAGATCCTTCCTCTCTACTCAGCCTTTGTGAAGCCACAGCTAGAATATCGTTTCCAGTTCTGGGCTCCCCAGTACAGGAGGGACATGGAGCTCCTGGAGCATGTCCAGCAGAGTGACAAAGATGATTAAGAGGCCAGAGCACCTCACTTACAATGAAAGGTTGAGAGACTTGAACCTGCTGTCCTGAGAAGAGACAACTGAGGCGGACCTCATTAATATATACAAGTATCTAAAGGAGGGGTGACAAGGTGGTGGAACCAGACACTTCTCAATGGTGGAAAACAATAAAACAAGAAGTAATGGGCAAAAACTGATGTACAGGAAATTCCACCTGAATATGAGGAAGAACATCTTTACTGTGTGAATCACTGTACACTGGAAAGGATTGCCCAGAGAGGTTGTGGCTTCTTTCTAACGGGAGGGATTCAAGAACCATCTGTTTACAATCCTATGCCATGTGCTTTAGGATGGGCCTGTTTGAGCAGGGAGGCTGGACCAGATGGCCCGTTGCAGTCGCTTCCAACCTAAGTGATTCTGCGATTCTGATTCTGTGTACCTGATTCTGCAAATCAAGATTTTGTAGTTTTGGTATTCTTAGCTTAGGAAACCTGGAATTTAAAGAAAAAGTTAGCCACAAAACCAACTTTTAATGAATGGTTTTGGAAATAGTTAAGGACCATTTGATCTCTTATTTCTTACACAGTCAGATACTAACATTGGATTTATTTCTCCTTTAGACGGCAATCAAGTGCAGGGGTAGCTTGTGCTTCCATTCTCTGTGCTTCCAGAAATGAACTAAAGAGAGAGACTACACTGTACCATGAGGCTGAACTTGAGGAGGTGAGGCACCAAGTCCCAACTCCCCCATGGCAGGGGGAGTTGGGACTAGGTGATCTGTAAGGTCCATTCCTACCCTTAAATTCTAGGATTCTATGATTTTATGAATTTCATTCTGCTTTGGACCATTTTAGACTCCCTTATAAATATGGGGTGAAAAAAAGTGGGATATACCTCATACAAACCATATTAATAAACAAAGCAGAGGAAAAGTTGGAAATATCAGGTGAGCAGGATTGTTCCTGAATCATCTCTACCTCCTAATATCAGATAACTTTATTTACAGCAATTTATTCCCTGATCATTGGATTTATTTCATAGTTCCCTGGCTCAAAGAAATTAACAGTGGCTTAAAATAACATAGATTTTAAACTATATTTTAAAAATAGTGTACTTAAAAGTAGCTTGAGTTAAATTCTGTCAAAACTTTGGATCACTCAGCATTCTTAATTTTGCCACTTTAGCACGGTATATTCTCATTGCTGAATTTGGATGAGCTGAGAAATAAATTGGGTTGAAAAAATAGGATACTTGTCATTTTGGGCAAAATATTACTGTTTACTACGCTGCACTAGTGTCTTTAAAAACAAAGCACAACATAAGACAAAATTCCTTTCTACAGGGCCTTGGGAACTAGCCAGCAGAGTTAGTGTCATACTTTTATGATAAATACCTGAAAAGGATTTAATGTAGAGAGACAATAATTATGGCTCTATCTAAAACCACAATCAAAAAAAGAAGAGATGATTTTAAATGCCTAAACCCACATGTTTACCTGTGAGATCAGAGCAATTTAAGGTCTCTTATGTAATAATGTCTTCTTTATTGTCTACGGAACATTTTAATAAAGCATGAAATGAAATTAAATGGAATCATCTCCCATAATAGCTTCCTATCATATGGTAATATACCTGCCTGCTTAGTACTGTCTAATCAGTAACTGAACATTGTGCTGCACTTTTATGGTGCTTCCCTGCTGGGTCTATTGCCCACTTAGGAGTATAAAATCATGTTATGTTTTTTTATTGCTCTCAGACAGCCTAGCTCCCTTTTCTCCGGTATGTTTTGCACAGTATCACAAAGGTATCATATTAAGCCTCTGCAGAAATGGCTCTTATTTTCTCTTTTAGCATTTTTTCATCACTTAATGCAAGCCTCTTTGTATAAGTTCTTAATCCTCTTTATAGTGCTTGTCTTTATACTGAACAAATCATTTGGCTACCCAAGCTGTTTAAAAGAAGGCATTGAATTTGACATGAAACAAGGTAAACTCTGTGCTTCAGGAGTAGTATTCTGTATCAGTCCTTCTGAGACAAGTCCATGGCATTGGGGATGACTTTGCCGAAGACTTTTAGATTCCTGGCTACATAGGATAAAGACAAAACAATTTCCAGCTAAGCTGTAAGTGTACAAAACTACTCCCTAAGTTTCTATAAGAATAGTCTCGCTTTCAGTCACTGTACAGATGCTCCCAAATTTTACACAGGAAAACATTTACACATTTACAACATTTTATTGTAAGCCGCTCCCATCCTTTGTCAAATTTTATCAGCTTTAAAACATATGCTGGAACTGTTTGATTTAGTGAAATCTTAAAGTATTTTGATTCAAAGTTTAATTTTTAAGTTTGTGAAAATGATCCAATAGTTTAATTTCTGTTCAATGTTTTGTGGATACTGTTCACATATTATTTCATGTTCCTGTGGCTCAGTTCCACATCAGTAAATTATTTCTTTCCATGATGATTATAAGTTCTGCAAGAACTAAATTGCCTTACTAGGTTTTTGTAACCAAAAGACAAGGGGATTTAAAAGAGATGATTTCACCTGGGAACTCATAACAGCTGAAGCTGCAGCAAGGCTGAATCTCTACAGCTATAGCTTTGTTTTTTTTTCTTCAGTACCTTTAGGGTTTTTTGTCCTAACTTGGACTTTTCCACAGTTGTAGCTTTACACTATTTCCTTCTGTTTGTCAGAAGGCAAGTAACTGAATAAGAATAGCACAGCAAATACAATTCCCCCTTGTTTCTAGAGAAACTGTAGAAGATTGCACATATACACTATATTTCATTCCCTAAAAGCTGAGCAAAACCTATCCCTCTGACACTGTGAAATCTAACTTCTGTGAGAGTAGAATTTAAGGTATTCTAAAATCTGAGGTCTTAACTCTTGTTTCAATCTATTACTATATACATAGAACAGGGAACAAGGTTTTGATCAGTCTGTATTTCCATCAGAAGAGTAATCCTGATCAATATCAGCTTAGACGATTCTCAGAAAAATTATAAGTAAAAACTAAAAATGGACTTTTTGGGGGTTAGTTCCATTCTTTGACAAGCAGTGCCTATTATTTTCGAAGTCTAACTGTTGCAAATATGAAATATTTGTGTTTAATAACAGGAAAACAAGGGGAAAAGCACTGTTAGTTGATGCTGCAATAAAAAAATATTATGTCCTAAACAAATTTAAACAATCATATTAACAGAATATGGCACTGAAGCCTCATATCTTAGTTGCAGATGTAGCAGCCAGTCATTTCCTAGGGCACTAGTAGAAATAATATGGAAAGGAGTAATAGAAGAGTTCTGTTGACAGAAAAACATTGTTTAACTGGTATTTTCTCATGACACAGAACAGATTTTGCCAAGTAGAAAGCAGCTTCCCATTTTCTGCATAGTAAGCTGAAACTTACATATTCATGAGTAAGGCAAAACAGAAAGGAAAAGGGGAGCTTTTTGTCTGTTTAGCATGAAATGTATTGCCCAGGTTAAAAAGACCAGTTTAGGAAAGAATGGCAGATCACTGCTCTTGTTGAAGGTAAGAATGATTTGATTAAATCACCTGTTACAGCTGATGAGGTTTTTTGCAAGTTGTTAGCTCATCTTTAAGTCTACAAATATGTTATAGAAGAAAATGAAGGTGTCAGAAAATCTTTCCCTTCGGGTTCATATAAAAAGATATCTCTGCTTTCATTCATGAAGTCTTTCAAAAATATAAAGCAGTTGTCCCAGTGTTAGAACTAAATAACCAGGGGGAACTATCCCAATGGAAGTTGCCTTAATTCTAGAGGAAAAGGAAATTGAAAAGTAGCAATGGATACTTATTTAATGCCTTTTTTTAATTATTATTTCTTTTAATCTGCCTTTCTGAGCAGATCCAAGATTTTTTTTTATTTAAGGAGTTATCCTGAGTAAGTCCATAGGTACATGTGCAAGTATATACATACTGTACCCATACATGTACATGTATATGTATACGAATACTTACATGTGTTCAGTTGAATTGTCATGATGCCTCTTGATTGTACTGACTCTGAAGAACAGATGCAATAAACATTGACCAACTAAAGTTCCTGTCATAATCAGTTTATATATGAAATTATTAAATTCTCATAAAACACCATGCAGCAGATGTTAAAATTCTGAGAGAAAATTATGTGAAAGAGAATTAAAAAAAGAAAAAGTTGAGTCTATTTAATTCTGAATTGACTAGCATTTTACTTCATTGCTTTCTGCAGATCCCTCAGGAGGGAAAATAGAGAGAGAGGTGCTGATCTCTTTTCTCTGGGATTCACTGATAGGACACAAGGGAATGGTTCAAAGACACATGAAGGCAGGTTTGATATAGGCATCCGGGTTTAAGTATGAAATCTGTCACAGGCATGGAACAGTCTATTGTAACTAGTCAAAGTGTGAAACCTATGAGGAAAAATCCTTTTTTAGAGCAAGTCCCCAAATCACCTTACAAACTGAACTGGTTATTGCCTAGAGGTGCATGTGACACATTATGGCATGAAGGGAAGAACCCTTTGGGATTGCACAAGCTTTAGTATGGCATGTGTACTGACAGGAGAAATGGAGGGATGAATGTGTTCTTTGGGATGAAAAATCATGGGAAAGGAGAGAGAAATGGGGTGAAAGGGTTTGGAGGTGTGTGAACAGAGGCTGGGCAGTCTGCTTGTGCGGCCGTGCCCTACACCACTGCGTGGCCTGTCCTGCCTTCTCACTGATCTTGTCTGTCTTTTTTTTTATTATATATGAGTGTGTATGTGGTGTGTGTAGTGTGCAGGTGTCTGTGTATGTATACACCCCCCCACACACACACACGTGTATAAAGAGCCTGTACCTCTCCATTGCAACACTCTAGTCATGCAAGCTATACCATCACATTTCTGTGGTCCCAGCAACATCCCCACAAGTTGCAGTAAGTAGCCCTGTAAGTCCATACCAATATTTAATTCCTTCTGTTTATTCCCCGTGCTGCAAACATTCATGTATGGCTCTTCAGAGAACAGCATGCTAATTCCCCAGAAAGGCTCTGGATGCTCTTTCCATAAAGGTGCCTTGTAGGTTTGCCCTTGCTTACATGCACATTCTTGAGGTAAGGCTGCTTAAGTCATCTCTTCTTGATTATATGACACCTTTTTGTTGTACCAGTCCAGGCCTTTTTCTCATCAGCTCTGTCTATCATCGGCTCACAAGGCTGTTGGTAATTCCCTTCTTCCTCTGCCACGCATAAACTCCACATCCATATATATCCATATGCACATACATATATATATATGTATGGATATATAGCTATGTGCATACATATATAGACACACACACCCTGTGCATGTGCATTTATGTATACATACATACGCATATTTATGAATACATGTGTTTTCTATTAACAAGCTTTCATCCTGATCAGCAAAAGAGGGAATCCAATTGGTAGTCCTGTTCATGTTTGTGAGTCAGTTTTCTTTCTGTGTTGATTAGAATCACAGGCCATAAATGTGCATATACACACACATATATATATATATATGTAGATCTAGGTAGGTATATATATGCACATATAAAGTGTAATGTGTGAGTGTGCTCATTAGGGTTACATGATCACCTTTATTACTGGTTGGACTCACAAACATGCAGACCTGTAGGCTATCAGACAACTGATCTGTCAATATAAAATAAACAAACAAATAAACATTTTTTAAAAAAATAGAGATTTTAGACTTTGTTATCATCTGATAGTGAATATCAGCCTGTTCCAGCACAATCAGGCTTGTGCTCTTGAAAACTAATTTGTCCACAGATTAGAACAGTGCCTGGTTAGCAATATTCAGAACTTCACAGTTCTAGGCTCAAAATAGTAAATTTGTGGTCATGTATTAGTCTGGAATCCACTGAATTTAGTTTAAAGGATCAGAACTCTTGAGTAATTCAGGTCTGAGGGTATAGGATATTAACATTTTCAGTTATTTTACCAATATAATGGTTTGTGTACCTAAAATAAGAAATGGAAGCATGGGCTTTATTGAATTTCAGTTCCAGAAAGTTAGCCTTTACCTCTTTCATCTGTATAACTCTCTGCAAACTTAATAAGCTTACAGTTCAGAGAGTCTAGATTTCATTTCAAATGTGAAATAATTATATATTTGTAGGAGAGAGCTATCATGATCATAGGGTGCCGAGTAAATTCTGGAATACACTGTTTCTCTGTTAAGAAACTTCATAGCTCGTTTATTTTATGAGACTATTAATCTCATGTTTAGTTTTTGCAGTTGTCTCCTACTCACAAGGAGCCACCTTCACCACAAAGTAAACAGTGATCTTGGAGAGGAGAAAGCTAAAGCAAATAAACATTTCTTTCTAAATTGTTCTTAAAATTATAAACCCATTAGTTTTTTATCAATGTAAAAAGTCTTTACCTCCTTTTCTTTCATTTTGGGATTTCTAAAATGTTATTGATTTAATATTAGGACATCACAATATCCTATTAGTAGAGAGCAGGGAGGATTTGCTATTTCTTCACCACATAAAAAATGAAAGCAATTGACAGCAGATGGTAGACTTATGATATTCTGATCAGATATATGGGCCTTCTGTGAAATTTCTTCCATTGTATTTACTTGCACCTGCTCAAAGGAAAAATGTTAATAGCCTAGGGGAAAAATGAATAAAACCTTTTCACCACTAAGACATAAAGATCCATTTTTTCTGCATTCATCAGAAGAGAATGTATCATTACATCTATCTACTGCCCAAAGGAAGGATATGTTCAGTGAGGAAAACTTTGAATAGTAACATTTTGTATATTTTTACACTTGATTCTTTCATAAAGTCTCAAAGCACTTAATATGTTTTTCAAACTAGATGATTTTCTCATTAAATCCTTTTTTTTACATTTTCACTGAAATCAAAGCTGTCTGAGACATGGACAATGACATCGAGACAATACAGCAATTTTAAGAATAAAGTGGGAAATGCCCTATCTATTTCTCTCAATAAGTGAAATTTCCACTGCTATTCCCCCAAGCAGTGCAACAGAAAATGTCAGAGACATTAGCAATACCTCACTACAACCCTTGGAGTAGAATTTATATTTCTGGGTGCATTAAGCACTTACCAAAACACTTTTATATATTAAAACCACCTGCAGACAGAGCAGGATGGCTCAAATCTCCCAGGACTATGTGCTCTGGAAGACAGCATTCAGACAAGTTTTTGTCTTTGAAATTCACAGTCTACACACTGAATAGAGTCATATATGTGAGGAAATTTTAGAGCATCTCTGTATACCTGGAGAGAAGCACGAGTAAAAGTGCTATTTTTTAAGACTAGAGGTCCTAGTATGAAGATTTTTAGGGGGAGGTTGCTTCTATATGATATTATTCTTGTATGTATGATACCTTTTTAAAAAAGAGGGAA